>NC_086337.1:9848874-10148874 GCF_032445375.1 Bacillus rossius redtenbacheri
GTCACCCGAATCCTAATGAAGCATACACACTGCAGTACCAAAAGCATAAAGCGTACAGCTACTGCATTTATGTGAAAGCAGATAATACAGTCATCCCTACACACCTCACTTCTTCTCTCCCATCAGAGCCTGAAGTGTATCGTGGTTGTGACGCAGAAGATAAGTTCATTTCCCGCATTGTGGAGATTGGACATGATGTCCAGAAAATTTTTTCTACGTCTGTTCCAATGACTCCGCTCACACATGCACAGAACACTGCTTTTCTGCAAGCAAGTGTGTGTTGCTACTGTGGAGGAACGTTCGGAGGGGTCGCAAAGAAAGTCCGTGATCATAATCACTTCACCGGCGAATTTATTGGACCTGCATGTAATGACTGCAAACTTCTCAGGCGCAGACCAAAAAAGTTGATTGTGTTCTTCCACAACCTGGCATACGATCAGAACTTCACTATCAGGAAGTTGGGGTACGACACTAAAGACATCTTCATAATTCCTAATTCGGAAGAGAAGCTGATAACTTTTTCCAAGAAGTTATGCGATAAGTTCAGCATTCAGTTTGTAGATACATTCCATTTTATGAGTCGGGGTCTTGCTTCGCTCGCTGAGTTCTTACCTGCATACAAGTTTGTCAGTACTGCTGAGTTTTTCGCTCCTGATGAGTTGGAGTTGGTTACCCACAAGGGAGTATTCCCATATGATTTTGGGGATTCTTTTGCTCGACTAGACGATACTTGTCTTCCACCCATCGATGAGTTCTACAACAGTCTGACCGATGCTGGGATTTCAGAGACGGAGTACGCTCACGCAATGAAAGTCTGGGACAAGTTTCAGTGTGCTACCTTAGGAGAGTACGCTGACTTGTACCTAAAGACGGATGTCCTGATCCTAGCAGATGTGTTCGAGAATTTCCGTTCCATATGTTTGGAGACATATAGTCTAGACCCGTCTCACTACATTTCTTGTCCTGGTTTCGCTTTCGATGCGATGCTTCGAACCACAGGTGTACAGCTAGAGCTTCTTACCGATTACGATATGTATATGTTTGTGGAAGCCGGTATTCGAGGTGGTGTAGCGCAAAGTATCAAGAGGCATTGTGTGGCTAACAACACATACGTCTCAGAGACTTATGATGCTTCCAAGCCATCCATATTCCTAGAGTATATTGATGCAAATAATTTGTACGGGTGGGCGATGTCTCTGTCGCTTCCTATTCGTCATTTCAAATGGTCAGATACATCCGTTGATGTCATGTCTATTCCGGAAAATTCACCTACTGGCTACATAATTGAGTGTGACGTGGAGTACCCTCACGAGCTCCACGAAAGTCACAAAGACCTTCCGTTTCTCACCGTGAATCAATATCCTCCCGGCTCAAAACAATCAAAGCTGATGACAACGTTGGAAAATAAAGAGCACTACATTGTCCACTACAAAAACCTCCAGCAAGCAGTATCGCATGGGCTGAGAGTGACTAAGATACACCGAGTCCTCCAGTTTGAGCAGTCGGCATGGTTGGAGCCCTATAAACGACTGAACACCAACAAGCGTAAAGCAGCAGCCAACGAATTCGAGAAGGAGTTCTTCAAGTTGGCTGTGAACTCCACCTTCGGAAAATTGATGGAGAACAAGAGGCGGAGGCTCAAAATGGAGTTGGTGTGTTCCGAGAAGCGGTTCAAGAAACTGGTGTGTCGCCCGTCCTTCAAGGACCGCACAATGTACGAACCGAATTTGACTCTAGTCCACCTGAACCACGAGACCATAATTTTCGACAATCCGATCTATGCCGGACTCACAGTACTTGATCTCTCAAAGACCCTGATGTACGACTTCCATTACAGCACAATGAAACCCAAATATGCAGAAAACATTCACCTAGCTTACATGGACACTGATAGTTTTGTCTATGAGATACAAACCGATGATTTCTACCATGACCTCAAAGCCGACCCTATACTGATGGGGAAGTTCGACACCAGCTGCTACCCGCCCGACCACCCTTGCTTCTCCCCAGTCAACAAAAAGGTTGTAGCAAATTCAAGGACGAGTGTGGGGGCGAAGTAATGAGCGAGTTTGTCAGTCTGCGGGCCAAACTCTATGCCTACAAGTACGGTGGCATGATCGAGAAAAAGGCCAAGGGCATCCAGCGTTGTGTGGTCAAAAACCGCATCACATTCGGTGACTACCTGGATGCCCTGCAAGACCACCGCACTAGGAGGGCAGGCGTTAGGGCCATACGCTCAAGGCAGCATGTGCTGTACAGTGAATACAGTAATAAGCTGGCCATAACATGGGAGGACGATAAGCGTCGAATATGTGAAGACGGTATCAGCACGGTCCCCCACGGGTATGTCGGTGATGACATGTAAATATTTTTCTGCGAATAGTTTGGGTGTTGCTGTTTCAATTTCTTGTATAGTTTCAGTTTTTTTTTGTTGTATAGTTTCAATTTTTTGTATAGTCTCAATTTTTGTTGTATTGTCTCCATTTCTGTTGTATAGTTTTCGTTTTTTGTTTTATAGTTTCCGTTTTTTGTTTTATAGTTTCCGTTTTTTGTTTTATAGTTTCCATTTTCGTTGTATAGTTTCCATTTTTGCTATATGGTTTCATTTTTTGTTGTATAGATTCGTTTGATGTGTATGTATTTTTCTTTAATCCAGAATTTGTTTTTGTAGCGTTCGAGGTTATTTAAATAAATATGATAATACCTACATACTGCTTATTATTTTAAATATAGAACCTTTATTCAAGTTAATCAAAATTTAAAAAATGTGAAATTGTACGTAAACATTTAAATATCTGCTTCCATGCAGCTTTTAAACACGAGTACGCAAACACGGACTCTGAAAAATTTCTGGTCCGCTAAGATGGAGTAATAAATTTATATTTTTTAAAATTATCATTACTTTAACTATCGCATCCGCAGCAATGAAATAATAACATATATGTTAGTTAAAACCTGTAAATGATTATGCCTTTAAGAATAAATGGTTGTCACAACAACAAAATGACTGAGGATTTTATGGTCTATAAGGATCATAACAACATTGGTACGGGATAGAAAGTCGGCCTTACATACACTAAGGTGCTTTAGGATGGTGATGACATCATCGGATGAAATCAATATGGCGGAATCCAGGATGGCTGCCTCCAGCAGACGATAATGGTTTAGATTATTGTTTTTATAATAAATTTATTTTAAAGATGGTGGTGTTACGAAAAATTGCGACAGGGATGAGTGGGGTGTTCGATGATGTAATCGTAATGTAGAAGAGTGGGGCGCTCGATGATGTAAACTTAATGTATAGGAGTGTGGCGCTAGATAATTGTAACATTTAATTAAAATTTAATTATTAATTTTTATTTTTTTAATTAAAATCGGATAATAAATAAGGATTTTCAAGATGGCGGACATGACGTCATAATAAGGTGGAATGTTCTAGAAAACAAAATGGTCGTCGGGGTCAAAGGTTAAAGTCAAATCCAAGATGGCGGCCGGAAGTGACGTAATCCAAGATGGCCGCCGGAAGTGACGTAATCCAAGATGGCGGCCGGAAGTGACATAATCCAAGATGGCCGCCGGAAGTGACGTAATCCAAGATGGCCGCTGCGGGCTAATTTAAAGCTTACTGTAGAGCAGAAACATCCCTGAAATATGTATTTTATGCTTACTACAAGACAAAGTGGTTTTTGTACCATTACATATTCAACCCTGGCTACAGACTTGTCAACAAACATTCAATGAAACGGACACACATTTGGATAAAACATTCAACTCAGTAGGATACGATATCTAGGATACATTAGCTAAAATACTAAAGGAAACGATAGGATCCAGCTCAAGCAGGCTACAATGCCTCCAACCACATTTGGCTCCAATTGATTTTAGTTACAATGTAGCACGTACCCACCACAATTGCCGTAAAGATGTTATTATGACTCTTCATTATGTTAGTCATTTATTACGAATTTTACATCTTTAAGTTAGAAGTTGTACTACGAGAACCCTACCATAGCTAGAAATTAGATTACAATAAATAAAACAAACTTTTTTATCCAATTTTGCTTTTCGCTTTTTATTATTGTATGTAGCACGCATTTCTTATTTCACGAAGTATAGACCATATTTGTTTGGTATTGGGTAAATTTTATTCATTTTTGCGAGGCAAGTAGAAGTCTTAACCTATCTACCAATATGTTAGAATTTTTCCATGTGGTGTAATAAATCTCTTCAGCTTCTAACATCTTACGTAAATTTTCATTAGGGTACTAATACTTTTAAGACCTCTGATGTTCCTTTTTTAATACCAGCCTCAAAGTCATTAAAATTGCAATAGCCCCACTGACCATCATATGTCTAATCTGAATAATTTAGTTTAATAAGTAGTTTCCATCATTCTGGTATCAACACTTTATCACAGTATTCAATCTTGTGAGCTTCAAGTTCTTAATCATAGACTTAGTTCTTGTAAGCTTCAGGTGAAACATCGCAGTCTTCGACATTTTCAGCTTTAGGCTGTTCTAAAGTGCTCTCAATTTCATGGAGGCGACTAGAACTTGGTGTAAATTTTTTTAATTCCCCATGAAACTGCTACTTTCTTCGTTAACTTTTAGTTCCAAATAGTTAACAAGACCTGGGATAGTACATTTAGAATCATCTTCTCATTTCTCGTGATCATTAAATATTTTGCTATCATTTCACTTCCTTGCTTTTATAGACACACCATTCTTAACATTAACCAGCCTTGTTTTACAGATAGAGGGCTCTGCCAGACCTCAAGGGGGAAGAGAATCATCTTACAAACGAGTGTTTCTCGGCTGTACTTAACCTATTTAACGAATGAGTAATGGATATTTTTATTCCAGTGCCATCTGATTAAAATGCGGAAATTTCTTATTTGGTGTCAGGAATTCAAAATACAAACGGATATCTCTCAATATATTCCAAGACCAATACAAAAAATAAAACTCAATAAAAGATATACGACACAAGAAAAACTGGAAGCACATTACATTAAATTAATTTATTAACTCAGAATCATTCCTTTATAATAATACAAATGTGTTTATTACTAATGTGAACACACATTTAAAACACTAATACTCATATTGCAAACACAAATCAGCATATTTCAAAACAATAATCTACACAATTCACCAAAACCGCATATTTCAAGACCAAGAACATAAGTTTGAAGTGATGTTCTTTTCTCTTCTAGAGCAGCACGTGATGTTACAATCATCTAGTTTTCGTCGATGCTATAGATGTTTATGCAGGCACGAGGATTCTGTTTCTCGAACAGAGGGATCAGGCGAAGTGGATTGGGAAACTCGTTAGTGAAGTTGAACCTTCCCCCCAAGTCATTGTAGCGCTGATTAAAATGCTCAGATGCTCACCCCGCATCTAACTTGACCAGAATTGCACACTTAAAACATATGTGCTCATCTAAGTATTTACAGACTGACCACCGCATATTTTTCTTTGATGCAGGTAGGTATTTCGATGTAGGAGCTAGCTCGAAGTGGATCAAGCTTGTTAATGTGTAGTTGTAGTCGCTTAACACCACACAAAGACCATCCGGGCCCCTTTCATAATTAGTATTCTTCCTCTTTACATATCTTAAAGATGTATTCAGTAATGACATCCTCCAAATCGCGAACTGCAAGGGGTGGAACATTCGTGGTTTTGAAGGCCCTCTTGTCTTCACACGTACCCATTGGCTTTTCGCAATTGCACTCAAGCACGATGTAATATTTGAGTGGACCATCCTCTTCAATTTCCTCTAGAAGTTGGCTTATTCGTTTAACTTTGATAGAGTCCAAGTATGTACATGTGTCCTTGACAGAACTGGTATTATTTTCTACCACACAAGTCTTCAAGTTACCACAGATTCCCACTTCTGCAATGATGAGGCCGTGGATCTTGGCCAAAACCTACCTCTGTCACCAGCTATGTTCAGCTGGTGCTCGGCTTAGGTATGACTACAGGCTTAAGCGCGGCCATTCTCTGCTTCTTAGTTGATAGTGGATCAGGACCCTTGCACACTTTGGTATGTGCTTTCAACTTACCAGCCCTGGCGAACACTTTAGCATAGTCCCCACTCGAATACATTTTATGGCTAGGGTTGAGACCACAAGCCATCTTCTCATGATGAGGGACATGACTGGAGTTTTCGAAGGTTTTGAAGCAGAAGCTACACCAGGTGACTGAAGTCGTGAGGGCAGCACCAGTACATGTTGTAAGATATTACCGCAATTTATCACTGCGAGCAACCATCTTTCCACACAGATGACACTGCTTGAGGTCATGCTGCTGGTTGTCAGCACACTGATGTTCATAATGTTAGCAGTTATTAGCTGCCGTATAGGTAGCAGGTCAGAAACGTCATTTCTGCATGGTTGATGTCTTCACAACAATCGGTAGTCTGTGCTGAATAGACGGAACACGTGAAGGAAACCCGACGTACGGGGAACTATAACAGAAGTCTTAAGAAAACAATGTAGCTAGCCATTACATGAAAATGTTTACATACATAACTTCAAACCTACAAACTACAGCTTCAACAAACCAATCCTTAAGTTAGCACTACCTTGCCCGAAAATAATCTTAAAAATCACTAAAATCAAAATGTTAAAGTACTGTAACTGACAAGTTACACAGAAGTAGTCAAAAAATATTCAATGTCCTGGTAACTGGTAAATTTTACAAATTTTTAAGTACAGAGAACCATTTAGCTGAAAAATATTCAAAGTACACACAACCCCCTCTTCACACAAATGTTTAAGTACAGAGAAGCATTAAGCTGAAAATATTCAAAGCCCTACATAGTTACATTTTCACACAAAAGATTAAGTACACAGAAGTATTTAGCTCAAAAATATTCAAAGTCCACACAACCCCCTCTCCACATAAATGTTTAAGTACAGAGAAGCATTAAACTGAAAAATATTCAAAAGCCCGCACAGCCGCATTTTCACACAAAAGTTTAAGTACACAGAAGAAGCTAGCAGAAATAATGTTCAAAGTTCTGATAGCTAACAAAATTATTTAAAAGATCATATAGATAGCTATCCACAAAAGGAAAAAATAATGAATACACAGCCTCAAATCCACTCATTTACACGAAATCCAAAAATTTAACCCACAAACTACAACTTATCATACTACCCCTCAATATAACAAAGAATCCCCTTGCTTGAAACCAACTAAACCTAAAAATTGTTACAATTTTAGCACAAAACGTAGCTCATGTGCAGGTTTTCATAACAACTCCTGAGTTTTGGTAGGTCTGTAATGTGTGAAGGGGTATGGGGTAAAAAAATGTAGCAACCATGCAACAAGTATGATTAACCTCTATAGCTTGGACCAAGTACAACCACTATTGGCTTTACCAATTAGAGATGGGCTCGCGAGATACTTTCACAATCATGACTCATCTCTCAATAATGTCTGAGAGCCTGAGCTATCCACAACATTCTTAAGCAATTCACGGCATCGTGGACCCAAGAGCCCCTCAGCACACAGCCATTATCTACACACACAGTTAAACTTCTACATGACAATACTTGACATGGTAAATGTTATAGTTATGAAGGAAATAGTTAGAAAAATTGAAATCTAAATCTTTTTTGGATTCAGAACATACACATACATGTGTGAAACTAAGCATGGGACTTGAGCGTAAACATTAGTTGCTCACGAAACATCTTGTGTAAATAACTTCATACCTACAAACCCACATTAAATCCATAATTCATAGTGATAAATTATCAAACCAACCCACAACACCATCAAATTAATCCGCACATTAGCATATTGCAGTTACCCCCACCGCCCTTTGAATTCAATCTAACATAAAAATCACTCAAATACCACGAATGTAAAAATTACAAGTCGAAAAATTATGCATTAATTCAGGTATGGAGGTGATCTCATCCATATCAGTATAGGCTCCTACACAAAAAGAAACAATTAAATGTATCACCCCGGCCACCAAGTTGAAAATTCAAGCTATTGTGGTTTAAAAAACATGTAGGGGAGAGTGGGGGAATGAGGCCCAGTGGGTAATTGGGCCCACGTCTTTGTAAGAGAAACTACTGACAATTTTCCGCTCCGTTTAGTGCTGCCACATAGCGACTGTAGTGTTTATTCTATAGTGGAAATATGGCTGTCAAGCTGTACATTCGCGCCTGTCTGTGATGAATTTTGTAAATCGCGCATATTTCTTCTAGTTTAAGTCCTTCTTCTCTTTGAAGGTAAGTCTCATTTTACTGAGCGAAATGTTTCAGTTTTTATTTGGTTACTATCTATTTTCTTTTAAGAACATGCACGTGTGAAAGAAAAACCGCCTTTGTTAGCAGGTAACTATTGTTGTCTAGGTTAAACATGACATGGCGTCGAGGGGTTATGGGCTCAGTTGTGGTTCTCATTACCCCTCAAGTGAGCCCCATTTCCCCACATGAAATTAAATACGAAACCTTTTCAACTTATCTAATTATAAGAAAATTATTTTATGCTAAGTTTTACAAATATTTAAATATATATAATTCACATTTCATAGGTACATAATTTGTATATGAGATAAAACTGCTTACAGACGTTGTTTGTGGAAAAATACCTAATTATATACTAACAAAGTGCAACTTGTAAATGTTTACTGTGATAAAAAATTTTAAGAAGTGTCTCTTGTGAAAACACTCAAAATAGCAAATTTTCATTTTTCGTGAAGTAGACTTCAGATTAATAAGCTTATTTGGTTTATTTTATTTGCATAAAATATGAAGTTTTCGCTGCTGGTACTGATAGCTTCTGTGTGTTTATCTAAAATGCCTACGTTTAATCCTTTGTCTACAAAATTTTACAAACAATACAAGGGAATCTTTTATTTCAGATGCCACGTATTTTTAAAAGGAAAACAAATAAAAGCTGCCTGGTCCGCAGAAACACTACAGGCTGTCATGACTGCAGTTGCTGGAGGGAGAAGGGTATTGTTAAACATCCTGCTGCAAAGCTAATAAAAAATAAAAATAGAAAAAAGGTTGTGTGGAAAAAAGTCTGATATTTGAAGAGTAATCAACAGAGCTTATGGGATTCCCTACACTACTCCGAGAAAACGCATCAAATCAGGTAACAACACAGAAGTTTCTCTAGGGCCGAAAGCAGTATTTTCGGAAGAACAAGAGAAGAAAATTGCAGACCACATTTTGCTTTTATCAAAGGTCTTTTACGGGCTAACGCCTTTAAAGGTACGCCGCATAGCATTTGAATTTGCTGAAAAGAATGAAATTGCACATAATTTTAATGTAAACAGTCGTTTGACAGGTAAGGACTGGTTGTATAATTTTTTTGAAAAGAAACCGCAGACTCAGTCTTCGAAAACCAGAAGCAACCAGTATAAATAGAATTACTGCCTTCAACAAGGAGGAGGTTGGTCGCTTTTATGAAAATCTGGAAAATATTGTAACTAAATTCATGATTGAACCAAATAGGTTATTAAATTTCGATGAAACTGGTATCTCCACCGTGCACCATCCAAGTAATGTGTTTGCAGAAAGAGGCCAAAAACAGGTTGGAGCAGCCACAAGCTGGGAAAGGGGCAAGGATGTCACAGTTGGGTGTTGTTTCAGTGCATCAGGAATATATATTCCACCGATATTCATTTTTCCTAGATAGAGAATGACTCCCCTTCTCCAAAAAGATGGCCCTCTAGGTGCTATTTATGTTGGTTCAAACTCAGGCTGGATGACTGAAGAGGTGTTCGTAATATGGTTAGAACATTTTAAAAAATTCACAAGTTGTAGTGTAGAAAATCCCGTGGTATTGGTACTCGATAATCACTGTAGCCACATATCACTGGCTGCTTACCAGTTCTGCAGAAGCAATGGCATACATATGGTCTCTATACCTCTACATACCTCTCACAAAATCCAACCATTAGATGTAACGTTTTATGGACCTTTGAGAACAGCATTCCATCGAGAATGTGGTCTTTACATGAAGTCACATATTCATGAGAAGATAACACCATATGAATTGGATATGTTGTTTAATAAGGCCCATAGTCGTGTTGCTACGATTGAGAAAGCAACTAAGGGTTTGAGGTAACTGGCATCTTCCCATTTAACCCTTATGTTTTCTCAGATGAGGATTTTGCTGCAGCCTGTCATCAAAATCAAGACTTTGAATCAACACACGGAACATCTAGGCCTAATGAAGACGAAAATACCCAGCCTGATGGTAACAGAGAAAAAGAAAAAGTAGAAAATGAAAATACTTCCTCTCAGATGACAATCGTATTTCCAATTGAAGAGATTTCTCCAATTCCTGGCCCATCAAAAAAGAAATCCAAAATAGCTATAAAGAAAAAAAATTCCGAAGTGCTTACGGTAACACCGTTAAAAGTATGCCTATAAAGAAAAAGAACAGAAGAAAAGACAAAATATGCCTATTGTTAAACATCCTGCTGCAAAGCTAATAAAAATAAAAATAGAAAGAAGGGTGTGTGGAAAAAAGTCTGATATTTGAAGAGTCATCAACAGAAGAGGAAGACTACAATGAAGAAGAACTTTGTGATGATGAAGACGAAGAAACACTGAATGTGAGCAACGACGATAATACCTGTGCTGTTTGTGGGGAGTTTGGACAGAACCAAGAACTGTGGTATAGGTGTACGATGTGTGGTGCTTGGGCACACTCTGAATGCAGTGGTTTTGACTCTCCAGCAAATTACATGTGTGATTTTTGCAAGAAATGATTCGCAACCTTGGATTGGTGTGCAGTGTTTCAATTCTCATGAAAAATCTAAAAAAGGAAGAAAATAAAGTATCTAAACAAAAATAGTAAATTATTTTATGCAACTTGTTATTTTGTAAAACTTAAATGTAATGCATGTTTCACTCTCTACATTTGTTCATACTGTGAGCCCCATTGACCCTCATGGTTGGGTAATGGGGCTCAGTGCAATATGTTGCATTTTAAATTAGTTTGACAAACTGGAATACTTAACATGAATATTTAATATGTCTTCTGCACAGTTGACATATGACTTATTACTCACATGAAAAAACAATAGAAGAAAGATCTGTAATTTTCAAATTTAAGAGCATTTCATCTAGAATTTTGATTTAATTTTTTTTTACGATGTATGTATTTCAAAGCAAAAAAAAATATGTTAAGAGGTTTGTTAAAGTTCTGTTGTCTGAATTGCTGCGTTTGCATTCACTAAAAAGAAGTTCATTTCAAGGTAGATCTGGACCAACATATTGGAAAATTCGAGGGGGAAAAATTTGTAAGTACCCTTTAAACATTTTTTATGGAAAGAAAAAAAAAACATTTTTCAAGATTGTTAAAATTATACGGATATAAATATTAACTAGTAAACATATCTCGTTTATACTGCACAAAAATATAAACAAGTCAATGTGTGAATGTATTTAGGCTATTTAACATTCTAAATTCAGCTTCTGATTTTAAAATTTATCAGCCCCCCCCTCCCTAATATTAATGTCTGGGCACGCCTATGCCTACAAGGCCCTGGATTCTGATTGGGTAGGACTCGTACTTGGTAGTGGTGCTCCGATCGCTTGGAGCAGGCTCCAAGGGTTCCCTAGCCCGATGCGGAGTCAACGTTCTGAGCGACGACACAGCTCCAGTACTAGCCTGGACAGCTAACAGAGGTTGGATAGGCCTCCACCAGACCACGGGTTCACTGGGTGTTTTGAGGGGTCCCAGCATGATGTGGGAGATCGGGGAAGGCGCCAGCAGTGCTGATTAAGTCCTAGGGCTCAGGACACAGCCAACTGTCTGGTTAGCTGAGTGTGGTAGAGGGGCTGAGGGGCTGACTTGCTGATTTGGGACCCCAGCCACTGGTCGTCTCTAAAGCTCTAATGCCCTCCCAATCAACTACAGGGAGTGATCCCTAACAGTTCTATATTATTAAAAGCTCTGGAATGATTTTTAAACTGAACTGGAAGTTACTCCCACACTACCCTTCAAGGCCGCATTTTGGGAGCCGCAAGGTCGGAATATATCAGTCTATGTGGCATCCGTGGAAGAAAGATCTGTCGTTTTTTTATTTTTTGTTCTTACCGGTTTCGAACCAAGGATGGGAATCGATCTAATCAATCAATATTCTAATAAGTTAATTTTTTGATGAATTTTGAACTTTTTTTCATTAAAATCGGATAATAAATAAAGATTTTCAAGATGGCGTCCGTAACGATAATTTATACAGTGATGACTTAATTCAAAATGTCGGGGTGATGTAAGATATTTATATTACTTTTTATTGAGAATTTTTTAAATACACTAATAAATTACTGGTTTACTCACGCCGGAAATCGAACCGAAGACTGAAAACGTTTAAATAACTTAACATTTGAAGTAGGCAATTTTTAAAAAATTTTTTGGAATTTTTTTGGAATTTCTAGCATTGAAATTACAGATTTTCAAGATGGCGGCCGTAACGAAACATGCATCTTTTTTTTTAAATATTTTAA
Organism: Bacillus rossius redtenbacheri; assembly: GCF_032445375.1. Classification (NCBI taxonomy): domain Eukaryota; kingdom Metazoa; phylum Arthropoda; class Insecta; order Phasmatodea; family Bacillidae; genus Bacillus; species Bacillus rossius. The sequence continues at coordinate 9,861,369 of NC_086337.1, forward strand.
ATCAAATTTTGACTATTTTTTATAAATTTTAAAACTTTTTTCATGAAAATCAAGAAATAAATATAGATTTTCAAGATGACGGTCATAATGTCATACTAATTGACGATACATATACTTTGGCATAAGTGGTGGGAGGTCAGTCTGCCAGCGGCTACCGTGGAGGAAGGATCGGTCGTCATTTTTATTTTTTTGCCCTCACCGGGTTCGAACCGAGGACTCCGAGCTCCATGGCGTATGTGTACATTTAAATTTTTTATTTAATTTTTATTAAATTCGATTATTTAATTTTTTTTATAAATTTTAAAATTTTCCCCGTTTATCCGACACAAAAATTACGGATTTTCAAGATGGCGGCCGTAACAGAAATTGCAACACAGTGACATAATCCAAGATGGCGGTCATAATCCTAGATGACTTCAGAGGCTTATAGGAGGCTTTAGACATGGATGCTTAAGCCTCTTTTAGAACATTGTGTTCTTTCTAAGGCAAAATGACTTATGAGGTTTTTCGAAATCCTAATTTTTGAAATGTGGAATTTTTTGAGTTTTTTGACGGGATGTTTTAAATAAAAATGAAAAATTTGGCTAACTTTTCAATTCAAGGCCTATGTTCAAGGTCAAGGTCATCCAATATGGCCGCAATATCTCAAATCCAAGATGGCGGTCAGCTCCTCGCTCCTCACCCAGTACCCGTTTTCCCGCAGACCCATTTGTATACTACTCTTCAAGTTCTTGCTTTTATGCTACTTATCGTCGATCACCTCAAGCTGTGCAGATGTTAAGTTTTCTGTTGATGTGCGCATGTGCGCATGTTTGTGTTTGCTTAACTTGTGGTGCAAAGCCAGTGCCATATCCCTGTGATTTTTCATTTAATTTTAATATTTAGTATAGTCAGTTGCTATTTTTATGTAATGGCCCTTGTGTATGTTTCCATTTCAGCACTTAAACAATAAAGATAGAGCAGTGCTGCACACTTGGGAATTCAGAATGTGCCCTGTTCCAAAATTCATTTTACATAATTATATAATTTTAGAAACGTACTATCTACAGAATATCATGAAAGGGCTGATCTTATAATTTTAATAGTTTTATTGAATCATTATTTTTTTTTGCCTTCTGCATACTTTTGAAATTGACCTAACGGACAATCTAGTTTAGTGTTCGGCAGCTTCCTGCGGCCACGACACCTCGACCTCCCGTCCCCTGCTCGCCACACCCCAAGGCCTTCACTTCGTGTTCACTGATCTGCTGTTTCTGCCGCTCAGGGCCTACCTCGAGGAGTAGCCTGTTTAATTTAAATAGTTAATTTATTAGTTTACGGATTTAAGCTTCTTACTAACAACGAACACAACTTAGTCCACACTACGAGCTGACCTGAACTGCAAAGTTTACGAATTCCATGTCAGTAACAATAAGCTTTTGAAACTGTTAAGTTAACAAGTTGAAACTATTGTGTGTGGGAAGCATTAAGATAATTAACAGTAAGTAATGTAAGTAGTGTACCTGACACACAGACTGGGCCAGGTCTTGTGGTTGAAAGGGGGGCACACTCATACAGGTCACATCACTGCCCTGTTACGTAGTCCAGTTTTTTTCAATCTTTTTGATTTTGCGACCCCCTTTACAAGTTGAAAAATTCCGGCGACCCCATTGTGTCACAGAAAGACAAAGAAATTATTTAATTAAAAGACTACGTTAATGGTATTTTCTATTTTGGTACAATTATCTATTATTCGGATCTACACTCTGCAGGAAGCCGCGAGAGTTTTGAAAGTAAGTACGAGTTAAGTTGGTAAGGCTATGTGCGACTTAACTTGGACGCCAACTCGCGCGGGCCAAACTGTGTCGGCGACGGCCACGTTGCCACGCCGCATTGTCGTTGCGGCGACAGGAAGCAACCCGCGCGCGCCTCCCGCCGCCGCCCACAATGTTCTTTTGTTTCAACTCTCATCTCACCCAGTTAAGCGTAGTCACCAATGAGTACGGACGTCATTCTTTTGTTTTTCACTTGCTCGGCGTGTTTGTAAAATGGATAAGTTTCTCAAAAGATCGCAGCCTTCAACATCTGGTACGAGTGTCAATAGCGGTGGTGGTGAAACAAACCCAAAAAAAATAGACATTACGATGACAGTTATTTGAAATACGGGTTCACAGTCATAAATAATAAACCTCAATGTGTAATTTGCGGCGATGTTTTATCACGTGAGAGTATGAAACCGTCAAGGCTTATGCAGCATCTCACAACCAAGCATAAAAAAGAAGCTGATAAGCCGTTGGATTTCTTTGAACGAAAGTTGAAAGCTCTTAGTCAGCAGCAAAATACTATGATTCAGGTAATACAAGTTTCCCTAGTCTCCACAAAGTGTTGTTAAGACCCTCAAAACGCTGTTAGAACCTTGATTTTTCTTTCAGCCGGCGACCCCCTGAGTAAGGCTTCGCGACCCCCCTCGGGGTCGCGACCCACAGATTGAAAAACACTGACGTAGTCTCTCCTGGTGATACACAAGGTAACCGACAGACGCCACCTGCCGTATGAAACTTCAAAACCCCTTACACCCCAAGGAAATTGTGTATTATTTTATTTGTCTAAAGACATCATGAGTTAATAGTTAATTTGTAAGTTTATTGACTAGGTTGACACACAATTCTTTTTAATTTTATTCTGTTATTTCATCCCTTTTCAAGACTTTCATTTTTTTGTTTCTGTAACATTTATGGTAATAATAAAAGCATGGGAAAAAGAGTATATGTTAAAATAGAGTAGTAAGTGGCTATAAAAGAATAAAATAAAAAATCCTGAGCTTACTTCCCATTTAATAGTCTTAAACATTACATCATAATATAATATTTCTGACCATCATGTTGAACTATCCAATCAACCAGCCAAAGAGAAATAAATTCTTGCACAGTTGTCTTAAAGAAGTCAGGGAAATTCAGAGAAGACTCTATATAGTGGCTGATTTTAAAAATGATGAGCATAACAGAATACAGTAAAACTCACTTAAGATGTTTCCACATAACACATTATCCTGTTTATAACGTTTAAATAATTATTCCCTAGATTGCGTCCATACATCCCTACGTTAATTTTTCCTATGCAAGGTGACCGAATTTATAGATGCTTACCGCATATAACGTTTTTCATTCAAGGAATAAAATAATGTATTAAAGTTTATACTGACACTATAACAATATTTACCATTAAAAAGAACTGTAAAAACCCGAAATAATTAAAACAGCTCAGATTATGAAAAACTTGTGCCTTGGGTATAAACAAACATTGTCGTGGGAAAAAGTACACAAGATTGGAGGGGGGAAAAAATGTTTTTGAGTGATGATGTTATTGCAATAAAGTTTATTTTAAAGGCGATAATTTGTAGCGTGTGCTTCCTCAGAAATGTACAATATATTTTGTTTATAATCTAACATGACATTGATTTCAGTTCTCTTGACCAAGATGTTTATGGTGCTTTAACTGCTATACAAAAATAACTGCGTTCGGTATACATTATATTTGTAATTTTTTTGAACGTCCCATTACTGTAAACATATTATTCACAGTTAATTAGGTTTGTGCGAATATCAGTTTTTCAATTAGAATCAAATACTAATATCAAATTTAAATAGTAAGAATGAGAATTAGAATCACAAGAAAATAGTTTTTATATTAAAGTGAAAGGTTGGTCAAGTTAAGTCAGTTCCACGCACAAAAAAGCATGACTCATTGTCACGTTCCGCCTGAGCCGAGCGTGAAATAACCGGCCAACCACTGTGCAAAAAAATCTTCTATAATATCAAACAGGTTAACGCGGGCTTTTTAACTAATATTTCGTGATTATAATCAAACAAATTTGCTAAAACTGTAAATAATATTTGAAAGTTAAAAAATATGCAATTTTTCATCAATGATTTCTTATGACGTCACGTAAAATTATCGTCCATAAACAGACTTTACAGACAACCCCCTTTTTTTACTATATTTTGATCTCAAAAATAATCATGACCACAGTTAAAACAATTTCTTGGTAATGTAAAATTATTCTCAAAGCTAAAATTTTTTATTATGCCGCAACCTAACATAACCTAACCATCCAACCAACCTTTAATTTCAGTTCCTATTCGCTGTATTTTCCACAACTTGCTACTCTAAATTGGTATTAATCCAGAAAATTTTCGTGACCCGCAAAATACTGAGTTTCCAAATTAGTTATTGAATGAGCTCATATTTACATATTTAAACACGAGTTTTTGTTAACAGCAGCCCGGTAAATTGTATTTTAATTCAACAATATTATGAACACATTTTTTCTTATTTCATTTGGAATCTTAAATCATTATTTACTTTTTTCATATATTTTTGAGTCGCAATGTCCATTTTTTCATAGATTAATACAGCTAGTAAGCTGCTCCTGTATCACTTTGTGTTAAGATTGATTTTGACTATCAATTAATAAATTGTTGAAACTATTTCTTTTAATGCCCATTTGAGTGAAGTGTCTTTTTGTGTGTGGTGTTGTAGTCCATGGTTGTTAACATTTTTCCCAGTTTGGTGCGTGTGATGACAAAAATTACAAATAATATTTTGTTTTCATGTTTGAAATGACAAATACACCATGTTTTGAATTGTTTACACAATTTTTTCTGTTACTGTTTAGCAAAACGGTAGCGAAAAAAAATAAACTTTGAATGCTTGTAGCATGTTTAATACATTGCTTATTGTTCATGTTTTTGTTTATGAAGTCCTATCAAACTTCAAAGGGGTATTTATATTGCACAAATGACAATCTCAGCAGTTTACATAGGTATATGACAAACTCACGAGGTATGCTATGTCAAGTATTCGTAAGCAAACTAATACTCATTTCGAAGTGTTAGTTCTCAAGGTCGAATCTAATACAAATAGTTTATTATTGTATTTGAAAATTTGCACAGGCCTACAGTTAATCCATAAATAAAAAATTTACCACCCAGTAAATTTAGATACATGTATTAACGACAAAGACTTTACAGGAAATGTTTATAAATTTTGTAATAATCTTAAAGCAAAATTAACTAATGCTGCAAAAAAATAACTGCAGAGGTTAACACTAGTACCAAGAATGCTGTGTCGAAGACGGCTCTATTTGACCGCACAGGTGGGACATCGTACAGAGACCCTAGGGCCTAGGATAACAGCAGCCTACGTGATCCCATGCAACTAAGGCCAATTCCATCCCAGTGTTATTTTTTACATCAACATGTGCAATGAAACCAATTGAACTGATACATAGGGGCCTAATGGAATCCCCACAAACAGCACAATTTTAAAGGAGAAAGCTGAAAAAATAGCGCATAACCAAAGTATGACATTTGAGTGATTTTTTTATGGAGAAACTGATCTTTACTATTTTGCCTTTTACTAAGTTTTCCCTGTAAATAAGTTTTAATCATCCAGTCCTTGAAAAATGTCGTAACAGGGTTTTACTGTATATCCCAGAGAAATGATTGTGTATCAGTAAAACTTAAAACTAGGTCATTTAAGTGTTGAAATATCAAATGACTAATTTAGATGAGCTGCTTATTGAACTCACAGAGAAACATCCAATTTTTAAGATGGGAAGTTTAATGCTTAAGAGTTAAGAAATGTGTACCTACTAGATGAACAAGTGGCAGAGTGTCAAGACAGGCTTAAGGTTCGAGCAATACGACATTACAAATGGTGGACAGAGATAACTACACTGAAGAATCAATCGATGAGTGCTCTGGTCCACCTAGCAGACAAGCTGGATTAGAAAGCACTTGGGAATGTATTGTTCACCCAGACGTCACCGAGAACATTTAATTCGTATTACAAGATGAAATCCAAGGCCTTCTGGGGAAACCAGCAATGGTGCAATATTTATAAAAGATAATCACGTAAAGAGTCATTGTGTTTGCATTCTTAGTGATTACTTGTGACAACACAGTGGCCATCAATGCTTTTCAAACACATCTCTTTAAAAACATGTCCATTGCCCGCAGATATTCTGATGGTGTAGCTTGGCAGTTCATTAACATTGTCATCATAATGAAGGTTTGTGCTTGATGCAGAGCTTGCCACGAAGGAAATGTGTGCAGTGAAAAGGCAGTTTCAAGTGAGACACACGCAATGGATGAGCGAAACATAGTTTAGTTGCGACTTAAATTCATGTGAAAAGTGAAGCTACAATACTGGCCCAAATTGCAGGATCTACTGGTTTTCAAAGATACAGCCATGTTTGGAAATCCAACATTAACTTGATGGTTTTTGACATCAAAATCTGGAAAGTTTCAGGACTTTCAATTGTGTATACTGAGTAAAACAACTCAAGTGCTTGCGAAGGTGAACAATTCAGTTTACGTAACTAGGCTGTTTATTAACATCATCTATCCAGAAGGACCCAGAGTATTGTTTTTGAAGTTAGCAGAATATATGAGGGTGGGTAAAAACAGAAGATATTCTAAGAACATTGACACCAATGGAATTAATTCCTAATGGTGGATGTAACATTTCTTAAAAAAAACTTTGCCATGAAACATCCCATATATTCAAAACAACGTAAACTTTTAAGATACCTGTCGGCGGTGGATGCAAATAAGTTATACACTTGTAGTTTTATAGTCAGTTATAATGAAGTCAACAACCTATAATTGCTTTGTATGATATATTTCAACTACAGGTTTTGTTGAAGTGATTTACCTGGCATAGCTATGCTTTCAGTGGAATATAAAACTAAAAACTTTTTACTGGAGTTAAATACCAGATGCGAAACTAAAAATTTTATCACGTCCCACCAGCGATATTAACAGCTAAGTTGAACAAATAATGTGAACAGTAACAGATTTGGTGTGGTAAAAAAATCGTGGCTCAATTTTCCATATAAACCAGCCTAACAAAGGTACTTGCAAAAACATTACAGACTTGATAATTTAAAATTTAGCAAGAAATTTATGTAAAAAAATTTAATTTTCAATAAATTGCATGTCAAGTTAAGGATGTAATTCAAGGCATGAGGAAACCAGACAGCCAAATTGTACTCACAAAACAAATGTAGACATCTACAACGTGCCAAGAACTATTTTTTTTCCAGATTCTTGTGACAAATATACCTGAAACATGACCTTTAATACAAACTTTATAAATGCAAAAAAAAAAAAATATGCACAGCATTAATATGAAAATAATTCATACCATCCTGTGATATCAAACAAAGTTGTAAGAAAATTGAAATGTAGCAATTGGTTGGCCAGGTATTGAATAGTGTTCTGTGAACACACGGTGACGTGAGCGCCGGGTGAGGACGGCTCATGCAACACAGGGTCACAGTGAGAGACGCAACACAGGGTCACAGTGAGAGACGCAACACAGGGTCACAGTGAGAGACAACAGCAACTTGCTGATCACAAAGTTTTATTGGAAGAATTTTGCAGCGAGCAGCTGCCTGCACTCCTGAGCCATACAAAATTGTGGATTGTGAGTTACTGAACCTTTAAAAATCACGTCTTGATTAACAATAAAATAAACAATATTAGCACACAAATTAAATGCTACATGTGATTATGTATATAATTTAAGAAAATTAATTTGGTAGGCTCACAGCACACACTGAACAAATTAGATTCAACACAGTACCTGCATAGCAAAGAATACAAAAAGTAAACCACACGTACGGGTCTCCAAGTTACGTTTTTAATACTAGTGTTCTCTTTTTTTGTATTTTATAGTAAAAACTTTTTTTAATTGATTCATCACTCTGTTGTTGCCAGTGAAAACTGCCTTCTGACACGATACAATATTTATTTCATTTTAATACTCTTGAATTCACATTTTCCTTCCCTCCCTTTAAGCCAACATTTTATAAAACTTAACTTTGAGTTCGTTCTCGAGAAAAGCGTCTTCATCATTTGAATTATTATTATTTTTCTTTATACCAAAAAAACTAGCACAAAAATCTTGGTCTTCTTACTTCTCTTCTTGTAGGCAAGCAGAAGGGTGTGAGGTAAAAATGCTGATACATCGACTTGCTGCACATATTCAACAGTCTTTCGAAAGTCAGCACTTTCTGCATATATATAATATACATATTAACCATTAAATACAGATGACAGTATTGCAACCAAACAATTACAGTACTTTTGGTGCGGGAGCAAAATATTGCTTAGTAACTGTGGTTTCCTACGGACTACTGCCTGCTGCCTCTAGCGTAGCTGCCTCCCCCTCCGCGGCCGCCTCGGGGACCCCCGCGCCCCGCGGCGCTGCCCCTCGGACCTGCAAGCACACCACACAACCATTACATGCACATCTTCAAACCACTTTACATCAACTTTTATTCCGTTTTATTACTTACATGACAGCCCCAACATAGTCTTAAGTTAGTGTATACAGTACACTCCCGATTATCCGCAAAATTAAGTGGCCACTGCGGGTAGTGAAAATCACCAATAATCCGCAAAAGAGCCGAAAATAGGAAACAAAGGAAACATTAATTTCAACTTAAAAATCTAAAAATTTATGTACAGTAAAAGTTACACTTAACAGTAAAAAAAATTTAAATTATGCTAAAATTTTAGTATTTTACTGAATAATTAACATATACAATACATTTCAGTAATGTTTTACTGTATACTGCACACAATACACTCATCAGTAGAATTCAAATTTGCTCACTTGTAATAAAATACAGATTTACATACATATGTGCTGTATTTGTTCGTAGCATGCGCGGATACTCCGCACCGCAGATCATCCGCCCACGGATAATAGGGAGTTTACTGTAGCTTTAACTTTACAAAAATTGATAAAACAGTTAAAATTTTCACATAAAAACACAAAAATCAATGTTTTGACAGATTACTTATTTAAGTAATCAAATCATAACCATTCAATTAACAAAACTCTAACTAATAGAATGAAAAATTAAATTAATAAATTACACAACACAGCTTAATGCATCTCACAACTCAACTTAATGAAACACACACAACTTTATCAACAACTCGATCAAACATTCAACTCTAATTATTTTTCCAGCCAATCAGCAGTTATTACACAGTTATGTAAGATTGTTTTGGTAGAAAAGTATTGCAAGTTCTAAATAATAAGATCTCTTAATAATTCGCTACTTTATAAGAGCTGTGATATGATTGGTCAGCAAGACTACATGACACTTGTACTCCCGGTATAGATGCATGTAGACCTACTAGCAGTGTTTCAACCGTCTGCACTCAGATTAAGGTCGCGTCAGTCCTTGGCTCACGAACAAACACAAGAAATGTAATTTGGAGTAAGTTTAGCCTTTTCTGTCTAGGCTTTGCTGGTATTTGAACCTTTGTTTTCCAATTATTTAAATTATAAGTTTTGTCTGTAAGTGTCAGCATAAGCCCGAGTTATCATTTGCATTGTCCCAAGGACATTGTGTGTTTTCTAGGCATTACCGTGGATACAAGATGATCACTGTATTCCATCAGTGAGAAGCATATTTAATTTCTATACATTAACTTATTCAGTTTTTTGACATATTCAAATCACATTTCTATGTGAAAATTTTATTCATTTTACTTCAAAATTGTGTACGGAGTCCATCCTCAATTCATGAAGTTTCCGGATACTTTCGACAACTCCAAAATTATTTAAGTGTGTTGTGTACTGTTGCAAGTGTGTTTTAGCAGGACAATCCTGTTTAGTTTGTCCGTCAGCACTCCGACCCTCAACAAACACTCACTTTCCTTCATTACACGCATTATAGTCATGTAACATACTAATGTAATAAGGACCAAAAAAATTGAATATATAATGGTAAATACATTAGTTGGACAGTTTGTTTGAAAATTGCTATGCATAAATTTAATGAGTGGAAGGGAACACTAAAACACGCTATTTTTGTTAAGGAAACACTGGCTGAAAAGACGCATGATCGCAGCGCTGGCTCTCAACGTCTGCGCCTAACTTGTCGCCTGCTTCCCACACATCCTTTTCAGCCAGTGGAGTACGACTGCCTGAATGAGTGCAAAATTCAAAATTCCCACGCTATTGTTCACGCCTGTATCTTTGCAGGGTTTAGTCTCCAGACAAACACAACTTAACAAAAATTGCTAGTTTTGGCATTCCCAACCACCCATTAAATTGCTGCGCCACAATTTACGAACATCCTGTATTATTTGCTAGTCTTTGCACGACAGGTTAACTTTTACAACATGCAAATGATATCTCTCCACATAATCTACTGCCTTGTCATGTTGCATCACAACTGGCACAACATTATTACACTTTTTGGTAGTTAACACTACAATTATCAATCACTCACTAATGCCCCAAGTAAGCTGTTATATGGTGTCACATGGTGGTAGGTCATTTGTGACTTTCTGCTATAGTCAGAGGCGAAGCGTCCATGGAAGCTGTGGAAGCGGCGCTTCCCTTCCATTAACCAGTAAACAACAATGAAAATATTTAATTTTTATATTATCTAGAAAATGTAATAAGCAACAAAAAATATTATCTAGAAAATGTAATAAGTAACAAAAAAAGTCATGGGCAGTGTAGATGCATGTCACAATCTAACCGTACGAGCAGTCCGCCCATACAAACAACGACCAGCTGCTATCTGCGCGCGCAGCTGGACTGGTGCTTCTATCTAGGAGGGATAAAAGGAACTACGAACTGGGCTTGCGGGAGTTGCCGTTGGCCTGGAAGCGGCCTCGCCTGCAGCTTCCAGTTGTGCAAAAACAGTATACGAACCACATGTGAAATATAAAGGATAAAACATTATACGTATGTTTTAACGTTAACTTATAAGTATCGCGTATCTTAAAATATGCTTAAACATTTTGTTTTGTTAAAGTGAATAGTGTTGGTCTATAAATAAACCGTAAACTTTTCTTTCAATACACGAGCTGCGATATGCATACGTAGTGTGGCGGGCTATACCGCGGGCTGGAAGCTGCGGTGAAGAAAGCTTCCACGCCAGAATAATGGCGAGTAGTGAGGTTTCTCAACCTGGATTTTCAGGTAATGCTTTTTTGTTGGACTCAGAGGAATCGTGCGTCAATAATTGTAAATGTATTATAGAAAAACTAATAAACAGTCCATTTAGTGCTTTAACATTTGAACAAAAAAATGAAATAATCCTCAGTGGCAGACCTATACCTCCGTTAGCTCTGGAGACAAAAGTAAAAGCATTTACTAGGCATTTTCATCCACGCACTTACGAACATACAACTTGGTTATGTGGCTGCAAGAAACTGATGAAACTTTTTTGTTGGCATTGCTTACTCTTTTCAAAAGAAAATTCAGTGTGGAGTACTTCCGGTTTTTGCGATTTAAATAATCTTCAGAAAGCAGAAAAACGGCACAAATTATCCCACAGCCACATTATGTGTTTGAAAGAACTCAAAAAGTTCGGTAAAACACGTATTGAATTTGCGGTAAGCAGTCAGTATCGGCTAGGCATTGAGATGCATAATGAGAAAGTGCGGAAAAACAGACGGATCGTGAGCCATCTGATAAGAGCAACTTGTTTTTGGCTAAACAAGAACTGGCTTTTCGTGGTCACGATGAGTCTACTTTGTCACTTAACAAGGGTAATTATATAGAATTTCTTAATGAATTGGCTGAATATGACAATGAGCTCAAAGCTCACCTTGAGAACTCAACAGTTTTCACAGGTTTATCGAGTGACATCCAGAATGATATTCTGTTTTCTCTGTCCGACTTACTGATACGTAAAGTAAAAAAAAGAAATATCGGAGTCACCTTTTGTGGCACTGATTTTGGATCAGACAACCGACATAGCAGTCAAATCTCAATTATCCTCAGTACTACGCTATGTTACAAGAAATGGGGATGTTGAGGAAAGATTTTTAAAGTTCGTGGATGTCAGTGATGATAGAACAGCTAATGGACTTTACCAACATGCCATAGAAATTTTAGAAGACTTTAAATGTGTCGATAAATTAGTAGCGCAGACATATTATGGAGCTGCAGTGATGGCTGGAGAGCATGGTGGACTGCAAACAAAACTTAAAGCAGTCTGTGATCAAGCTATTTTTGTTCACTGTTACGCCCACAAGTTAAATCTTGTTCTTTCACAGTCTGTAAGTTACATCAAACAGTGCAAGGTATTTTTCATCTCTCTAACAGCGTTTGGCAGTTTTTTTGGAAAATCAACGAAGAGGATGCAGGCTCTAGATGCAGAGGTGAAAAAGAGGTTTCCTGCGCTTGCTCCAACTCGCTGGAATTACAATAGTAAGCTTGTAGAAACTGTGAACGAACACAAGGAAAATATAGCAGATCTTCTAAGAGCTATGATAGAAAATGCTGACAAGTGGGATTCCGAAACATTATGTTCTGCCCGTGGTCTTTTATCACATTTGAATGATTTCGATTTTAATTTCTTTCTTGTCATATTTTCGTACATTTTCCCGCATTCTGATTCAATTTTCCAAATACTTCAAGCTAAAATCAGTGACATAAATTTCTGTATGAAGAAGATTGAAAACTTTAAAACCTTTCTAAACGATTTAAGAAATGATTTTGACCAAATGTGGGGAAATGTTTGCTCAGAGTGTGAAAATACTCTCCCAACAGCAAAACGCGCTCGTGTAGATTTTTCCTCAGGTGAGGATAAAAAAGTTATTTACAGAAGACTTTTTTTTCCAAATTGTGGATGCCATTATTGTGCATGTAAATCAAAGATTTTCAGAAGTACCCAAGCTAAAATTCGTAAGCTTGTTGGATAGCAAACTTTTCCTTCAGCATGCACTAAACTTCCCTGAAGAAGCTTTCGTATCTCTAAAGAAAAACTACGGGAAATTCTTTGATTTACCAAGCTTAAGAAGTGAGTTGTACGTTTTATTCACGGACAGTGACATGCACAAATGTACTGTGTCAGATTTCCAATTGTATTTGGTAGCATCCGAACTAAGTGACGTATTTCCAGAAACACTAAAACTGTCAAAGCTTATCTTGACAATGCCAGCTACAAATGCTTCAGCTGAAAGATCATTCTCAGCTTTGAAGCGAATTAAAGACTACTTGCGGAACAGCCAGCGTCAGGAAAGATTGTCTGCCCTTGCACTACTCAGCATTGACAAAAAACTGCTGCAGAAACTACGTCGTGGATCATCTTTCAATGATGATGTGATCGATATCTTCGCAACTAAAAACCGCAGAATTGAGGTGAAATATAAAATTTAAGGTAAGAAGTACATTTTTATGAGGTTCTTCTCTTTATTTAAGTACTTACTTTGCCATGTGTTGTCTGTTTATATATTTTGTACCAGATATTGATGATACTACACTCCCAATTAGTATATAAATAATGTAGAGTAGGTATTTTATTATCAGAATAATGTAAGTCAAACATTATTATTTTTCAAAAATAATTTATAATTTTTAAAAAATGTCAATTTTTCTACCCGTGGAATAGTCAATGTTCAGTTAAGAAAACTACATAAATAGCACCCTTTTGTACCTTGGAATCCATATTTTTCCGGGGGAGGGCCCCCGGACCCCTCCCCCCCCTCGCGGACATGTTTTGGGGTGAACGGAGTTGTTGCTTCCCCTCATGTAAACCTCACGCCTCTCCACTGGCTATAGTCCATGTTGTAGACATTTATTCACTAGTCCAAGCATCAAAAATAGTCCCTTTTCAATTGTTCAAACAAATTTACTACTGTTTCACAAAAAGTAGTGAAATAAATTTAATTACTTGTTTTATGCTTAAAATGCTCAGTGAAGTTCTTTTTTTAAATGCTTAAATTTTTTTTACACCATTGTTTTTTGTTTTGAGTTTTAAGCATTAAATGTTGTAACGTTAAAGACATTGCCTTCTCCAGTTTTTACAATAAATTTGAAAATATTAAATATTATGTTTTTTTTTCAGTAATGCAAAAGATCAGTTTCAAGGTCATTGTGACCTAGTTTTCGTACTTGTATTTTATTATTTGTTATATTCTTGTAATTAGTTTTAATATTTAAGGAATTTATTCTGAAGGCCTTTCAACTATAATTTTATTGATTTTCAGTTTGTTGGTATGGGTATTAATTAAGAAAGTGTGAATTTCAGGATTTTATTGCATTAAAATGTTCTTTTTATAATAATAATTTTACGTATATGTTTTATAGTAGTTTTAAGACTGTGAATATTGTATATTGAAAGAGAGGGACAGACATTAGGCCAGACCGTGGGAATATCTTAAAAAGAGACAGAAGGTGTGGGAGAAGAACAGACACATGTCACAGAACTGGGGAAAGGCCCGCGGGGCGGGGAATCATTTAATTGTAATTATACGAGTTAATGTTGTAGCCAATAGTATGGCAGTATGTCGGGGTTAAGTCCCCAGCTAAGTGAAATTTTCCAAGTGTTTTGTGATGTGCTGTGTTTGTCAGTCATTGTTAAAGTACTATGCCAAGAGGTCGTGTGGGTGCAGCAGCTCATAAGTATGTATAATGTTATGAGCTGTTAAGAAGGGACAACTTCATATCTGGGTGTTAAAGCAGTGCCGCAATAAAGTTTTCAACAAGTGGTTTTAACAATTTTTGAAGTTTTTAATAGAATTTGGAAACCCCAGACGTGCGGCATAAGCCCGGGTGGTCCGCTGGCCCACCAGCATTTATTTTCCTGTGTATCTGCGTACTTAGACAACGGAGTTGCTAAGGACTTTATTTTGTGAAGGCACAGAGTGAGTGTGAGTGTGAAAGTGAGTGTTTTCTGCCAGATTTTATGTGTTCTGAACCTGTAATAAGTTTGTCGTCTAGTTTATTAAAAGTGAAAATTAATTTTGGATGTTTTTATTTTGCAATTATCACTAACAGTTAAAAGTCAGTTAACAGTCATATCCAGAATTTTACACCCCACTACTTGCAAGTCATCAGGATAATTATTTTTTTTTGTTTGTGCAAGGAACAGTCGTCATCTTAGCTGGGCATGATTGTGACTTGTCACAACGTGTAGTCACGGATTCGGGACGACTGAATTGCGCCCCATTGGAAAGGGAGCCTTTCAGGTTTTTTCAAGCACTCACACAATTATTTAAATCCTGATAGGCTGCCTTTCCAAAAAGAGTTATTAACTGAATTTTAAACCGAAAAGAATCCTGAAAATGCCCCATTGGAAAGGGTGCCTTTCAAGTTTTTCTACATAAGCAAAAGAATTTGTAAAATCCTGATAGGCTGCCTTTCCAGAACGTGTTACAGACTTCCCTTTAAGACAAAAATTATCCTGAAATATGCCCCATTGGAAAGGGTGCCTTTCATGATTTTCTTCATATGCAAAACAATTTACAAAATTATGATAGGCTGCCTTTCCAGGGCTTGATTTTTGCTTTGTTGTTTGCGGGAAAATATCCTGAATTGTGCCCCATTGGAAATGGTGCCTTTCAGAAATTTTTAGTCTTCGTTAGATCATTGTATGCACTGAATTTTGCCCCATCGGAAAGGCCGCCTTTCAGGTATTTTCCTTGTGCGCATACAGTTCGTAAAAACCTGATGGGTTGCCTTTCCAGAGTTGGCTGTTCGCTTTGTTTTAAGCGAAAGAAAACCCTGAATTGTGCCCCATTGGAAAAGCCGCCTTTCAGGTTTTATCCTTGTACGCATACAATTCGTAAAATCCTGATGGGCTGCCTTTCCAGAGTTGGCTGTTCGCTTTGTTTTAAGCGAAAGAAAACCCTGAATTGTGCCCCATTGGAAAAGCTGCCTTTCAGGTTTTTTCCTTGTACGCATACAATTCGTAAAATCCTGATGGGCTGCCTTTCCAGATTTGGCTGTTCACTTTGTTTTAAGCGAAAGAAAACCCCGAATTATGCCCCATCGGAAAGGCCGCCTTTCAAGTTTTTTCCTAGTGCACATACAGTTCGTAAAAACCTGATGGGCTGCCTTTCCAGAGTTGGCTGTTCGCTTTGTTTTAAGCGAAAGAAAACCCTGAATTGTGCCCCATTGGAAAAGCCGCCTTTCAGGTTTTTTCCTTGTACGCATACAATTCGTAAAATCCTGATGGGCTGCCTTTCCAGATTTGGCTGTTCACTTTGTTTTAAGTGAAAGAAAACCCCGAATTGTGCCCCATCAGAAAGGCCGCCTTTCGGGTTTTTTCCTTGTGCGCATACAGTTCGTAAAATCCTGATGGGCTGCCTTTCCAGAGTTGGCTGTTCACTTTGTTTTAAGCGAAAGAAAACCCTGAATTGTGCCCCATTGGAAAAGCCGCCTTTCAGGTTTTTTCCTTGTACGCATACAATTCGTAAAATCCTGATGGGCTGCCTTTCCAGATTTGGCTGTTCACCATGTTTTAAGTGAAAGAAAACCCCGAATTGTGCCCCATTGGAAAGGCCGCCTTTCGGGTTTTTTCCTTGTGCGCATACAGTTCGTAAAATCCTGATGGGCTGCCTTTCCAGAGTTGGCTGTTCGCTTTGTTTTAAGCGAAAGAAAACTCTGAATTGTGCCCCATCGGAAAGGCCGCCTTTCAGGTTTTTTCCTAGTACGCATACAGTTCGTAAAATCCTGATGGGCTGCCTTTCCAGAGTTGGCTGCTCGCTTTGTTTTAATCGAAAGAAAACCCTGAATTGTGCCCCATAGGAAAGGCCGCCTTTCAGGTTTTTTCCTTGTACGCATACAGTACGTAAAATCCTGATGGGCTGCCTTTCCAGAGTTGGCTGTTCGCTTTGTTTGAAGCGAAAGAAAACCCTGAATTGTGCCCCATCGGAAAGGCCACCTTTCCAGAGTTGGCTGTTCACTTTGTTTTAAGCGAAAGAAAACCCTGAATTGTGCCCCATTGGAAAAGCCGCCTTTCAGGTTTTTTCCTTGTACGCATACAATTCGTAAAATCCTGATGGGCTGCCTTTCCAGATTTGGCTGTTCACTTTGTTTTAAGCGAAAGAAAACCCCGAATTGTGCCACATCGGAAAGGCCGCCTTTCAGGTTTTTTCCTAGTGCGCATACAGTTCGTAAAAACCTGATGGGCTGCCTTTCCAGAGTTGGCTGTTCGCTTTGTTTTAAGCGAAAGAAAACCCTGAATTGTGCCCCATTGGAAAAGCCGCCTTTCAGGTTTTTTCCTTGTACGCATACAATTCGTAAAATCCTGATGGGCTGCCTTTCCAGATTTGGCTGTTCACCATGTTTTAAGTGAAAGAAAACCCCGAATTGTGCCCCATTGGAAAGGCCGCCTTTCGGGTTTTTTCCTTGTGCGCATACAGTTCGTAAAATCCTGATGGGCTGCCTTTCCAGAGTTGGCTGTTCGCTTTGTTTTAAGCGAAAGAAAACTCTGAATTGTGCCCCATCGGAAAGGCCGCCTTTCAGGTTTTTTCCTAGTACGCATACAGTTCGTAAAATCCTGATGGGCTGCCTTTCCAGAGTTGGCTGTTCGCTTTGTTTGAAGCGAAAGAAAACCCTGAATTGTGCCCCATCGGAAAGGCCACCTTTCAGGTTTTTTTCTTGTACGCAATCAGTTCGTAAAATCCTGATGGGCTATTCAGACAGTTTATACTCTTTATTTTATTCCAAGACAATTTTGAATTGTCCCCTATTGTTGAATGATCGGCGCAGATAAAACCATTTTACACACAAAATGCAATCAATGTAGGCTATGTCTATACAAATTATTATTCAACTTGTGGTGTACGACAAAACGAACAATTTTAGTTTCCTTGTAATATTTTTTTAAGCACTAGCAGCAATACCCGGCGTTGCTCGGGTTAATAAACATCGCATGTTTAATGGTATAAAAAATATATAAGGATACGTTTTTTAACATAGATATTATAGATTTCTATTTTCGATATTGAGAGACTTATTCGACCATTTAACATGCGGTATATATAGAGTATATCTAGTAGAGTAAACTAATTAACGAATTAAAATAATTTTAAGAAAAAGTATAGTAAATGAAAAATTCATGTTTTATTTACATATTTACTTATTATATGATTCATATAGCCTACATATTACATGTTACATTATATATTTACATTTATTATTTTAGTATTATTTTTTGTTTTGAATTTTTTTTACAACCCTTGCTTATACACTACATTTATAAATTTCGAGGTGATCCTACTCGTGAACATGCGACGTATAATTGGCCGTGTGCAAAGCATGGTGTAAGCAAACTTCACCGGGAACTGTAAGCATTTAAAAGTAAAGGGCAATCCATTTGATGTTAAAGGTATCCGTGGTATAAATACTATCTTTCCGTTTTCTTAACCAGTCATTATACTGGCTTCGATGACATTATTTTGTAGCTGTTTGATGCAGTCTCTCGTACCATTACACAGTTTCGGCGAGTTCAGATTTCGCAATAAAATAACTGGTTAACCAATTTTTAATTTAAGACAGTGTAATGGCATTCCTGGAACAATTAATGAATTTAAAATTTCAGTAGGAAATTGATACTTTCTAGCTCATCAATTGACATGTAAATTTTCGGAATAATTTCCTGGATGATGTTGTTGATGTCGTTGACAATGTCGTTCTTCGTGGCTAGAATAATTTGGTCGCTTAACCATTCTGAATTGGTATAATTTCCAACAATATTTGGATATACTTCATTAATAAGTTGTTCAGGTGTTTCAACAACATTAATAACTCATTAGTTAATGTTATTTGGCCAGTATTTTCGTCTATTGGATAGGTGCCTTCTCCTATTTATAAAAGTTTTCAGAAAATTCTTGTGCCTTTTCATCTCCTGAAATGTGCGCCCTCATGTTCGTTGTTAATTTGATTATTTTTGCGTGTTCCCATATGGACAACTTATTTAAGCAAGCATTAATTTCATCTGCCGGCGTCAATTTGGGAATAACAGGAAGCGTTTGACGAAAATCACCTGATAGTATTAACAACACACCTCCCATTATATTCGTGTTGTCGCGTAAATCTTTAAGTGTTCTATTGAGTGCTTCTAGTGATTTTCTATGGGCCATTGTGCTTTCGTCCCATATAATGGCTTTGCACTGTTAGTCCAGGCATTTTATGAGAAAAACGGGTCGATTTATGGACAAATTGCAAGAAAAGGGTTTATTATATCAAAATTTGCAGAACAATTCGTAGAAAAAAATATTCAAAATCCACTTTATTTTGGTAAAGTTTTTTCCGGGATCTGTCCCGGAAAAATGCGGGATAAATTAATAACTGGAAAACGTGCATTCTACGAAGAAAGGTATAAACAATAAAGTTAAAGCGAGCCAAATTTACCATAACATATCAAAAATGTACAAAAATCTACTAATAACTACTATTTTGTTTTCTGGAATTTGTCCCGGAAAAACCTAAAATATTGAAATCAATTGAAAATGGCGCATTTTACAGCAAAATGTTTCAGGACAAAGTTAAAGTACACAACAATTTCATAATATATTACAAATTCACAAAAATCAACACAAAATAGGTTTTTGGTTTTCCAGAAAATTTCCTGAAAAAAAAAAAAAAAGACAAAACGAAAACGTTGTATCGTACGTTAAAGAAAGTCGTGACTAAAATTAAAGACATTTTTTTGTATTAAATATAATTTCAATTCACCAAAATCTACTCATATATATATATATAAATTTATATATTTACATATGTATATAGTTTTTTTATGACTCGTCCTGGAAAATCTTTAAAAATTCAATAAAACGAAAACGGAACATCGTATTGAAAAAGTTTCGGTGGGACAAACAGAAGCACGCAAGATTTCCTATACTAGATCCTTAATTCACTGAAATCTGGTAAATAGATTTTATTTTGCGATCGGCCACGGAAAAAGTATTGAATATGTATGCTAAATAACAGAAAGCATTGTATCCCATGTCAAATTATGTCAGATCCGAACTATATTCATTTTCCATAATATATTTTAAAGTCACTTAAATTATATTCCTTTTTCAGTTAGTGATGTGTTAAAACATTTTTGAAATCTACCAAAATTATTTTCCAGAAGAAAAAAAACAGACTCATTTCAACTGCTTATCGTTTGAAAGAAAAATTCGACACGTCCATTCTTACAAAACAGACCATACAATTAAATTTACACAAGATTTCCAGTGACCTGTTTCGAGAAGAAATAGAAAAATATACACACATTGGGATGCACTCTGCAACACACAATACTAAATAAACATGCATGGATAAGTAGGAACACCCTACCTTAAAAGCCGTCACAGTAATTGCATTCCTCGGTAGGTAATTCACGCCAGTTTTTACAGATTGATCCATGACAATTTCCATAAACCGAAGAACATGAGATGCTGTGTTTCCTACAACTGCAGTTGGATGCACCGCAACCATCTTCCTTGCAAGTGCACCTGATTACCTTCAAAATGCATTCCGGAGTTTGGCTTGTCTGTCGAAATTGGCAAGAGAAGGTGGCCACATTTTGTCCATCCCCATTCTTCTGGATTCATCTTAATTCTCTTCCATTCTTGTATCTGATAGAAAACCCTTAAGAAATGGAAACGAGCTGAAGCAATAAATGGAGGTAACTGTTCTGGTTGTACACATTTGGAACTAGTACCCTAGCTGCTCTCTCACTAAACACTTTAGAACGCAAAGTGTCGAGTGTGGCACATCTCGACCCATTGTACAGGCGTACTAGCAGCTGTTCTCCCGATTTTACAATGTCTTCTTTTGACACACTGGGAATACTATCTGAAAATAACTTCGCAAGTTGACTGAAGGCACTGTCATTCTGGATCAGATCCATTATTTTCCCTTTTCCTCTACCATAGATGTGTGATGTTGTGTCACAACCCATGAATGCATGGCAGAAAAGAATATTACTACAAATTTCATCACCGAGCTTCAGCTTTAGCTCCTTAATGTGAAATGTTTTTAAGCCTCCTAGGTGAACATAACAACTTAATAAAAAAATAATTTTTTTTATCCTCCAGAATTTTACTATAGTTACGTTGATGGAACTGATAGTACGCGATTACACTGGTAAAACAAGTTAACAATAGTTTACTCTTTTGAAAAGCCTCTGGGAAATGATCCGTCCTAAAAGTTTTATTACATAGTTTTCTCCCACCTTATTGTCCGACGCGTCCGTTTAGTTTTCCTGCGAAGCGTTGCAGAACGTTGCGGCCGTTGCAGCTGATGGAGACGTCATCCTCTTCGTCACCCCAATCTGACCACCACCATGGATGGACGGCGCCAGCGCAGCCCAATCGGCAGCAACTCGTTCTGCTACAATATTCATAGCCGGGTCACTGAAGAGCCGATCACCCCTTTGCAGGCTTCCTTGTCGAACGGTTACGTTTCTGCTGCCCGAGGGACCCTCGATTGCTGTCCCCTCCAAGTCTCTTAGCCCTTCACTGTGTGCTCGCCGAGACTTCCAGCACGTCGCGTAACGTCTACCGCCTGACCACTCGGTCTCTCCTCTGCCACCTTAACAGTCCTCGCCGCCCACCACCGCTAGTGGCGCTGCCATCGCCTTGCGCATGCGCGACTACCAACCTCCGTGTAACTTGAGCCCACCTGACGTCACAGCGGCGCGGCCGTTTAAAACGTATTAACCGTTTTATTTTCTTCTGCCTTTGTTCACTTTTTAAACACAAGCAGTTATGTGATTGTGGATCAAAGTAGTAGAGTAAAAGGACAAGTAAATCTGTGTATGTTCCTATAACTGTTGTCAACTGTTCTTTTGCACATTTTAGAGCTTCTTGGACAATGTAAATATCTGCATCACCTGGTGCTTTGACAACAGGACATTCTGCTTCGCGTAAATGTATTGCTAATAACCTTAAAAATTGTCCTTTATTTCGCTCGTTCAAAAGAAACATATCTTTACGGAGTGATAGTTGCATTTCTCCTGTGAATTCAACTACAGGTGATGCATTACCTCTTGTTCTTCTCATATGTGCTGAGTCTTAAGTACTGTGAATTTTCCCATATCCATCAAATACAGTAGTTGCTAATCCATAATTGTGATAAAGGTCAATTATATAATGCAATTTTTTTGCCTTTAATTTAATTCACGATTCATTTTGAAGTACGGTGAATGGTTTCCGTTTTTTTATATAACTTTTTTTCCGGGGCATCTCCTGGAAAACAAAAAAAAAAACAATTAAATGTTGATCGGTGTGAAATTCTAATATATTATGAAAAACATTATTTACGTTATCTTTTTCTTAAACCATTATGCTGTAAAGTGCACAATTTTCGATTTATTTCATTTTTAATACATTTTTCCGGGAATAATCCCGGAAAACGAAGCAGAATTTATAAGCGGATTTGCTTTAACTTTGGATATGTTATTGAAAAGTTAATGTTCTTTAATTTTTGTCTCTACAGGGTTTGTCGTCAGATGCACCGTTTGAGTTTTTTTTTTTTCTTTTTCCCCACGTTTTTCCGTGACAAAACCCGGGAAAAAAGGTACCAAAAGATAGTGGATTTCGGTGGATTTTGGATATGTTATTCTACCAATTTTTCTGCGAATTTTTATGTAAAAAAAAAACATTTTCTTGCAATTTGTCCATGTTTTATTCATATCTTTCCTGGACTATGTTTCAATATTTGTCCACGTGCTGATGATTTTGTGATGTCACATACCGGAAATTCATAGTCAGCTACATTTAATGGTAATTTCAAACCAGAATGCGCTGTTCGTCCACCATCCATGAGTGTAGCCGCTATACCCAATGATGCTAGGGCGAGAACAATTTCTTTATTTGCACGGATTTCAGCTAGGATTAAATTGATCAAAAATGTTTTCCCGTTGCCGCCAGGTGTCTCTAAAAATATTGTGCCACCTTGCTGTTTTCTATAATAATCCATATTATATCATATGCCTATTTTTGACTCTAAATTAATAAGAGTTTGTTGTGTTGTATGTAAAGCTTCAAATCGTCGATATTATAATTTGTTTCTTTTAAAAATTCACTGTTCATAGCATCCAAATGACTTCGTTTAGGAGATTGAACACCTAGTTGTACTAACGTTTGGTTAGATATTGTTTAACATTTATCTTCCATCAATATCAAAGCTTTGTTAAAAATTTCTTCATTGAAATCAATTTCTAAGTCCGGTTTTTTTTGTCGTAGTTCAGCCAAGATTTCATTGCTCATATATTCTCGATATTTAAGCAATAGTCAATTTGGATTAGAAGGATTAGATGTAGTTAATATAATTGCAAATAGCTCACAAATTTTTTTTCGCTGTTGCAATTTGGACTACTTCGTTCATAGCTAACTCCCAATGATTATCGTTTTCTAGTAGACCTAACCTTTGATATTCCTCTCGATATGTTTCACAAATGTAACCATTGATAGTTTTTAGGTCTTCAAATCACGTTGGGCCACGAATAGTGTGTAGTAATAAACGTAGACAGAAACATTCAGCGTTTTTTGGATGCACTGTGTAGACTCGTCCTATTGTGTTACTCTTGAATACTCCATCGTGTCCTTCTACTGGCATTCCACGTTTTCGAGAATTAAATTGTTTACTTGTTGTATTCCATGTATAATAACTTGGTACTTCTGAATAAAGTAAAGTCTTAGCAAATGGATCTTTCTGGCATAATTGGAAAAATGCTGTTAAAGTTGTTTGTGTTGGTGGTTCTGTCGCAACATTTTGTGCCGTTTCTGTAGCGAAAAACATTTGTTGTCCATTTTATAAGTGGACGGATAAATAGAGAACCGGCGGATCTCGATCGTGAATGTAAAAACTTAAAATTCGCCAAATCGCTTCGTTGGTATTCATGTAACGACCTATTTGATACTGTATTAGGTATCTCATCATGTTGGTTTTCTTTGGTTACCGTAAAAACAGCCATATCACTGCCTTTATTAATATATTTGCACACATATTTTAATCTTTTTGACAGAACTACAGTATTCAACATTGATATGGGCATTAAACATTTTGGATAAAAGTGGATTGTATGGAACTGCCCATTGATTGTTAATTTGAATTTCTTCATTGCCTCGTACTTTAATTTTAGCTGTAAATCCGCCTTGTTCTGGTGGTCGACGTCTGTATTTCGGATATCCGTCTTCGCCAGTGACTGTTTCGTTCAAAAGTGGCTTCGGATAACGTTTCGTACATTTTTCATCTTTCATGCACGGAGATCTTCTATTTAGTTCACCACATGGGCCATGAACCATGTTTTTCACTATTATGTTATAAAGATCAGGATCTTCTTCCGGGTTTGGAAACTCAGCCTTGATGATATAATCTATGTATTTGATTCGGTTGAATTCTATTTTGAACCAAATTAAGTTGTGAGAATGTGGCAATCCTCATTTCTGCCATTCAATTGAAAACATGCAGCAGGTAACAGCACCAAATATTTGATTTTTTACGATGGCGTCAATAAATTTAATTTGTTTTTGACGAAAAACTCGGGCAACAATATCATGTCGATCACTGGCCGCCTTTCCATATTGTAATTCGTCTTTTTTTTTTTCCCCACTCATGAATAATTACATGTAAATGTTATAAATAAATCTGGTCGCCGTGTTTTCTGACAAAGTTATCGCATCTTGAGCTTATTCATGCATGTGACGTGGACTTACAGTAAACGTAGATGGTAAGATGACCAATTTTCCCATGTTATCGACGTTTCCATCATTCATCATAGCATCTTTCAAATGAATGTAGCCTATTCATCCGAACGCAACTTTCGTTGATTATGGCGAATAAATTCTAATCTTTCCATCTCAATTTTAGATACATATCTACAATAAACTGCTGAAATAATTGCGGACAATGTAAAATATGATTATATTCGCCATTTCTCGTCATAATTTGATAAGCATAAAATTGCATAGCCGATACTTTTTTGTTAGTTTCGACATTTGTAGCTGGATCGATTTGTTGAATATTAAAGTGATAACCATCCTTACCTTGCCAAAAAATTAGCGGATACTGTAGTGCATCATAACTACGATGTGTTTCAGCAAAACGTTGCAATTGATTACTTCGGCGTTGGATAATAATATCACGACGACTATATTCGTTATCAACAATTACTACAGCAACTTCGTTCGTTTGAGATGCATTGAACCTTCGTTCATGTTGACCGGCTGGTCGTTTATCTGCACGAATGACAATCTTATAATTGTCTGCAACCATTTGGTCTAAAGAAGTTTTAAACATATTGATTAGGTGATTATGATTATGAAGTAGACGTTGTAATTTTTTAATAACGTCTCGTTGTAGTCCCTGAATGTGAGAGCAAATTTCAAGGTCTTCATCACCAATAAAGTATACTTGAAGAAACTTTGGAGTCTCATTAGACATTGGCATGAGTGACCCTACTCTGTGATAAATTTGACCTTGAACCTTGAAAACTGGACTGAAATTTTCTTCCTGGCATATTAAAGTACAGTAAGTCCTCGGTTTACGTCGGGGTTACGTTCCTGAAAACCGCGACGTAAATAGAAATGACGCAAAATGAGCCAAGTTTCATTCCACCGGCCGGCCACGGCCCAAGGTCGGCCGGAAGCGCTGGCATACAGACGTGACAACGGGCACTTTTATCAGCAAATTACAACCGACAGCGTGGGAAACAAGTCCAACTAGTACTTCTCAGCTTTATAGAATGGTTATTTAACCAGCTGCTTTATTACCTTTATTGATTGAAATATAAAAACAGATATATAGTCGTTTGGAAGACATCTTATGAAGAAAAAATCATAAATTGCAGTGAGCTGATACTGTAGGCCTACTACAAACGCATTTAATCACGATAAAGTTAACAACGGCACGTTTAAAACTCCGGCCAACTCAATGATATCATAGCGACTGAAGTGTAGAGCTGTAGAAAACCGTATGTATTCGTTACTGAGTAACGGGTGCGGCATCTAGTAACGAGTAACGAAACGTTACACACGAATGCATTTCGTTACTCGCATTTTTCGTATGTTTTACGCATGCGCGCGCTTATTTGTTACAAAGAACGATGTTTGTTTGTTAAGAAAAGTATAATTTGGAAATTCGTCATCCAAGTTTTTTACTGTTTATTAAAGGTATTGTGTGTGTAGACAAAGTTTGAGATTGGAACAGAAACAACGTAAGAAAGTATTTTTTACAAATTATAAATATGTATGTTTTTGTTTTTTATTATCGCGTACTTTCACGTTTTTTGTTCTTATCGTAAAAGAGATATTATAATAAAGCTGCTCTAATGAGATTTTATTGTTTCTTGGTTAACAAAAGCTGTTAATTATCAAATACTTTTAATTGTTTATATTCGATTTATTATTATTTACGCGACGTCTAACTGTACGCGTACGAAATACGACTCGATTCGTTGCTGTTACATAACATAGCATGTTATGCGGTATCAGAAGTAACGAGTAACGATACGAAAGTAACGAGTACTAATTGTTATAGTAACGAATACATACGGGTACACTTTTTTTAGTTACTTTTACACCTCTACTGAAGTGCCAAGGAGTTGGACGAAAAGGGGTAGGAGAAAATGCTGTGTCGTTGCGGGAAGTAGATAACACTTCTACGTGCGAGATACGTGGGTGGCCGAGCGGGCGGGCTGGTAGTATTGCATCACCGCGCGGAGAGCAGCGGAGAGCAGGAAGCGTCCCTCATGATGTATGATAAGATAAGGCGGTGAACGTGTAGCTTACGCTACATAGCATAAATTAACTACCGAAGGAAACAAAGAATTATAAACGAATTATATACGGTGTTTTGGTTAAAATAAAGATTTACGGTCATTGTAAACTACGTTATTGTGAATTGGCGACAACTTAAATTGAAACATGAGTACTCAAACATTAGCGACGTTAATCCGAAACGACGTAAATCGGTACGACGTAAATAGAGGACTTACTGTAGCTCCAAATGAAGTCATTTGAAAACAACAGTTGTACCAACGTATAATTTGTAGAAAATGATTGGAATCTGGTGATTCTCCATTAATATATGCGAGTAATTCTGGTGGTGGTACATTTAATGCTGGTAAATTGACTTAACCATTTGAGCAGCACATACCAGCAGTTTCTCCCTTGAATTTCCGTGCATGGCAATACTCGCATATCGTATCCATTTTTCCTATGACAATATTTGATGGTCACAATATTTTTTTTGGCAATCATAATGGAATGCCTGAAGTTCTAAACTCTCATGTGTAGCAGCTTGTTGTTGGCGTAGAGTGACCATTGTTGCTTTACTTTTTCTCTTTTCCAATTCACGTTGGTCAGCAGACTGACGATTTCGAATCGATTTGACTCGGGATCGGGTTTCTTCGTTAGTGCGTGTTCTTTCTTCTTCGGTTTGATTTTCTCTAAGTCTTTTCACTCCTTGACGAATATTTGAAAGCTGTTTTTCCCTTTGTTCTTCTGTTTCATTTTGACGTGTTACTTTTCTTCTTTGTGAATCCACTTCAGATTTTGTAAATACTTTTTTCCGCTTTGGCATTTTAATTTTGCACATATATAAAAACGATGTAATAAAGTTACACAAAATAAATCTCTTGATTGTTACAATGATAACACTGACAAAAAGTCACTGCATTTCGGTTTATATACCATTAGAGACCGAAATTTCTAGTATTAGAACAGTCCAGACCATTCAGATAGTTTGTTCTTTTTCACTTGTGAAAATCACTTGAATTTTTTTCTGTAACTGTTTACTCTTGATTACAATTGATATTCACTCGACTGCAAACAATTGAATTGACAAAAAGTCACTGAATTTCGGTTTATATACCATCAGACACCAAAATTTCCAGTACCAGATCACTCTAGAATATTTAGATGTACATCACTTCGATTTTGTTCTTTTAGATCAATAATAACACTCGTACACATTTTGGACCTTTCCATATCAATCCAAAATTTTTTAGAACTTTCTCAAACATTTTAAATTGCTTATAATAAATTGCACTCATTTTAGAATTTTCTGGATCATTCAAGAAATTTCTAGAACTTTCTCGAACATTTGAAATCGCTTATAATAAATTGCACTCATTTTAGAATTTTCTAGAACTTTCTCGAACATTCTAAATTGAACATAATAAATTGCAATCTTTTGGAACTTTCCAGATCATTCAGGAAATTTCTAGAACGTTCTCGAACATTCTAACTCGATAATAACAGTTTTGTACATTTTGTAACTTTCTAGTTGAAGCCAGAAATTTGTAGAACTTTCTCAAACATTCTATATCGATTATAATAGTTTGCACTCATTCTAGAATTTTGTAGATGGTTCCAGATATTTCTAGAACTTTCTAGAACATTCCAGATCAATTATAACCGTTTTACACATTTTGGAACTTTCTAGACCATTCAAGAAATTTTGAGATCTTTTCAGAAGTACTCATGCATTAGAAAAGAACAGAAATATATGTTTTAACATTTTCGCCACCCACAACCACCCACCGCGACCAAACTCCCTTACTACCACCTGGAGACCAAGGGGTATTTACCACCCCCACGGGAAGTTGATTGGGGTTGGTGGTGATTGAGAAAACTGTGTATTTACGTACTAACAAAACATTTTATATATATTAGATTAGATTAGATATAGATTAGATTAGCTGCCCGGCTGCGGCTTTGCCCGCGTGGAATAATGTAATCCAAACAGTAACTCTGTTTAAAATATTGGTTACTGGTTATACTTACGTTCTTTGTATGTCATATATGTGTTAATATGTTTTAAACAAAACATTTACGCTGCAATCAGTCCCTCCAAAACTATCAGCCATCCAAATTTGTGGCAATGTGAGCAATACTTATTCAAATTCTATTCGTATTCTAGCTGACCAGACAGACGTCCTGTCCTTAGAATTTTTCCAATATTACTTATCTACGAACCTACTCTGACATAGCTACCCACCACCTACCTCCCTACCTTGAAAGACTGACTGATTATTCGCATATCTGTTAGTGGTAACAGCGCACCTAGTACATTAGCACGTGAGGCAGCTCGATCAATCGCGCAAAGTTTTCTTTTGATAAATTTTCTAATTTTCCACGCAACTTCATAAGAACCTTCTCCTGACAATAACAAACAACAAAAAAAAGGAAGTAGCGAAATCGGTCCAGCCGTTCACTCGTGCTACCGTGACCAAAGGAAATAGGGATTCACGTTCTGGCAAAAGATAGCAATAAAAATTAAATAAATAAAATGTATTTCTGAGTGATCATGTTATTTATGTCTCGACAATAAACGACGATTACTTACAAAAATATTTTTTTTATTTTGTACACTACAATACTTTATAAATGTGTTGATATTCATTCTAATGCTTTATGGCAGGGGTCGGCAACGTGTCGATCGCAATCTACTGGTAGATCACGAGACAATATTTAGTAGATCACGAGCGTTTTTGAAAATTCACAAATTTTTCCACCCACTACGAACCACTGCAATTCTTAAATGAAATTTAAACATCAAGAATATAACAATTCTTCGTTAGCTGATTGAGGAACAATTTAAAAAAACACTAAAAAAAGTACAATAAAAAAATGTGTTATTTTGCAAACTGTTTTTGTTATGTAACGAAAATATAAACAAACATGATACTCAGTTCAGCAGTGTAGCCATCTTGATCTCATCTTATAGCAAATGTCACGGATGTGGGGCTACATTTTGATGTTTTCTACACGCTAACAGAAAGGAAATTATAGTAGCAGAAAATGTATTGAAAGCGAAATAATAAATCTCTTGCTCTTAGGAAGTTATAATAAACTCATTTTCCGAATTAGATATTTTCATGCAATGTACTTAGAGAATTTTTGTGGGTACATATATTATATGTTGGCAATCCTGCTAGAATAAAAACGTAGTTTAAACGTTTCCTTGTGTATAACGGTTAATAACTTCAAAACCATCAAGTATGTAACGAAAATAATGGCTTTAATCATGATGTTTATTTAACGAATGCCTTTTAAAAATACACAGCCACAGTTTATGCATACGTGTATGACGAACCCATGTTAAAAAATAAACGAGATTGTTTTTTTTAGACCAGAGTCGTCTTGTGATGACACCTCTTATCCCTGATCGTATTCACAGCCATTGATTTATAACGCCAAATACTCTTATAAACAGGACACAACTGCGTGTAAATATTGTTTTCTGATATTCACGTGACGAATGTTGGCCATGCAACAACGTTTACTATTACATTTATTTTAAGCCCACATTTCTTAATTATTAACTGGTGTGATAAGTTAATCACTTATGATGAGTGCACCAAAGAAACAAAAGACTTACAACTTCCATGCAGAATGGGAGCATGACTTTTTTGTCACTGAAACAAACTGCAAATGCATTTGTTTACTGTGCAAAGTAAATATTGCATTCGTGAAAAAGAGTAATGTACAAAGACATTTTGAAACAGTACATTCAAACATAAATAAAGAGTTTCTCCCGAACTCAGAACTGAGGCGAGAGAAAATTAAGAAATTGAAAAATATGTTGTCATTACAACAACACATGTTTACGAAAGTGACAGATAAGGGCACAGCAGCCACAAGTGCTTCTTATCGCATTTCTTATGTGTTGGCAAAACATAAGAAGCCATTTGAAGATGGGGAGTTAATTAAAGAAGCATTTCTTGAAGCTGGTGATGATCTGTTTGAAAATTTCAAAAACAAATCTGAAATAATGGCAGCTATTCAGTCCCTGCAACTTTCAGCTAGAACTGTCACAAGAAGAGTTGAAAATATGGCAAGTGATGTCATATCTCAAATAAATAAAGATTTGGATGCATGCTGCTACTTCTCTCTCCAGCTGGATGAGTCAAATGATGCAACTGGCATTGCTCAGTTGCCAATATTTGCCCGACTTGTATTCAACGACTTTTCAGTCAAAGAAGAATTGTTGAAACTGATTCATTTGAAAGGTCATACTAGTGGTGAAGATTTTTTTTCTTTCAGTGAAGCAGTTTCTTATATCTGACAAAATTCCAATTCACAAGCTTGTGAGCATTATCACTGATGGAGCGCCTGCCCTTATTGGTTCAAATAATGGCTTCTTGGCTCAGTGTCGAAGAGATAAAAGCTTTACAAAATTTTTGTCATATCATTGCATCATACATCAGCAATCTCTGTGTGGAAAGTTCTTGAACATGAATGAAACCATGAAAGTAGTTGTGCAGATTGTTAACAAAATACGGGCCCATCCTCTCCAAAGACGACTCTTCAAAGATTTGCTGGATGAATTACAACTGCAGTATGGAGAGCTACTTCTGCATTGTGAGGTGCGTTGGCTGAGTAGGGGCAAAGTTCTTCAACGATTCATTCAAATGCTACCTGCCATTACAGCATTTTTGAAAGAACAGGAACACTCCATGGCAAATCTTCTTGAGGATGCAAGGTGGCTTCATAATTTAGCTTTCTTGGATGATCTCACAGAAAAACTCAATGATTTGAACATTAAACTTCAAGGGAAAGATAGGGAAATGGTTGAAATGATATCTGAAGTAGATTCTTTCATTGAAAAACTTAAATTTTGGGAGAAAAGCCTAAGAGGAGGTGATTTAAGGCACTTTCCTACCCTGAAAGCTCAAGTAGAAGCATTGGAGACCCCATATGAAAGAGAAGAACATGTAAAACTTTTGTCTCATTTGAAAAATGATTTTGACTCCAGATTTTCAGAATTAAAATATATTTCTCTGATATTCCAGTTTGTCTCTTTTCCATGGGCAAACCGGAAATTTGAGGAGTGTACTTCCTCAATGGAGACGACATTCAACATTGATAGAACTGCTACAGAACTCGAAATTATTACATTGAAAAATGACTTGTATGTGAAAAGTGTTGCAGAGCCAAAGACCTGTTGGCAAGTCATTCCTCAAGAGAAGTATCCGGTGCTCACTGATGTTGCACTTCGAGTGAGAGCCTTGTTTGCTTCAACGTACCTATGCGAGTCTTCATTTTCCAATATGAACTTCATCAAAAATAAGTACAGGAGTAGGATAACTAATGAACATTTGGAATCATGCATTCTTCTCAGTGTAACCAGCTATTCAACAAACATCAAAGCCAAGTTTCCCACTAAGTGGAGATATTTTTCAATGTTATTTTAATTTTTAGTGTTTCGTCTATAACTAACAGACCTCATTTAATTCAGTTATTTCTATAATTATTTCTTGATGTAAGTTTTTGGACATACCCCATTGCTAAGAACTTTTTCATAGCCAATGGTTACCCTGTCAACACCATCAAACAGCATATGAAATCCAACAAAACACTCAAATCCACAGAAACTGAGAAACCTGCAGGAACCCTAGTCATTCCGTATGTTCAAGGGCTTTCAGAAAAAATAAGACGCCTGGGAAACAAATATGGACTTCAAACAGCATTCCGTTCTAAATCTACTATTAAAAGCATTGTCACCAAGGTGAAACCAGCCATAGAAAAATTACAAACTCACAACTGTGTGTATCAGATACCCTGTGAATATGGCCACATGTACATAGGTGAAACTGGCAGAGCTCTATCCACCCGAATCAAAGAACACAAAAACAACTGCAAGAAGGGTGAAACCCTAAAATCCAGACTTGCTGAACATACATGTAAAAGTAGCCACAAAATTCTCTGGGAAGACTCCACACCACTCATACAGGAATCCGTAAAAATAAAAAGGAAAATCAAAGAATCAGCCTTCATTATTAGCAATAAAAATATGTTCAGCCAGCAGAGCATTAAATTAAAAAATATGTGGATCCCTTTGATAAAGAGAGAAACATCCCTGCAGCACAAAACAATAGCCAATACTCAACCTACTGCTTTAACTCCATGGTGCACAGCCAATGGGGAGACAGCTCGTCTGCCATTGGCTGAGCAAGATGTAGCCCTTTCTCTGATAAATACCCTCATTTTCCAGCCCCTTCTCAGTCGCACCTGTGTTTCCATACCATGTGTGTCTCTGCCCAAGGACGGGAGCAGATAGCAGTTCCCGAAACGTCGCTTGTTTCTGTTTTGGTAAAACTATTGTGTTCGTTTGTCTTTTCGTTTTGTCGTGTTTTTGTCTCGTTTCAACTGTTGTGCTGAATTATTTTGGGTTCAATATTTTTGTGTTGTCATCATTTGTGGGTTTTTTTTTTCCATTCTCTTAGTACATTTTTCTTTGTTTTCTTTGTTTGTTGACCATATTCCTGTTACGGAATATTTTGTGGTGTTCATATTCTTGTTGACAACAGCAATTGTTTGCTTAATTTTGTGTGTTTTTGTCTTTTTTGGGTATTTTTATTTATTTCTTTATTTTAGTTTTTCTTCAACAGAAAAAGTTCTTAGCAATGGCGTATGTCCAAAAACTTACATCAAGTCATGCACTCCCATTGCACAAATCTTTTAAAGATAATATAATTATTTCTTTATGCACTGTAACCATAAAAAGTATGGCATTTTAAAACTACCAGGAAAAACCAAATAGAGAGACTATTTTGTAAATGTGTGAAAGTAAACTTGTTTATGTATAATCAATAAAACAGAACAGTAGATCATTTCAACATGTGGCGACTTAACTGTATATCACCTACATTTCCAGGTTGCCTACCCCTGCTTTATGGTATACGATATTTTTTGTTTCATTGCCTGGCGCGTAAACAAATAAAGCTGGCGGTTTCCCAACGCGGGAGCAGGCGACATACAACTGTCCATGAGAGAAACATGGGTTTTCAAGATTAACGCCGCAAACACTCAACGCCTGACCCTGGGATTTATTTACAGTTGTTACCATTGGGATGCGGGGTATCAACACTTCTTCTCCCTTTCATTTTCCTTTTAGAATTGTTGCTTGGATCACATTTTTAAGTAAAAATTTCACTGCTAGACGTGTACCGTTACAAAGACGCGGAGGGTTAATATTTCTTAACATTATTACTACTGATCCTCCTTTCAATTGAAGATTATAAGGTGGCAATCTTGACAAATCCAATGAGTTCAAAAATTCTGGGGGATAGTTGACATCATCTTGATTAGTTGCGCAATCAACTGATTTGTAATATGTCCTTAATTTACAGGCAATTTCATTTTGAATTTTGAAGTTTATTTCATTTACATCCGTGTTTTTTGCAGCTGATATAGCACGTTCGCTCAACCAAAAATGATCTTTGTGATTTTGAGCGACGTTTGGGAACACCTTTTGTATGAGCTTGGTGTTTGTTTCAGTAAACTGACAAATATTGACAGGAAATGAAATGCAGCCAGTCAAAATATCTACAGGGATTTTGCTATTACCAATGTCAATGAGTTGTTTAGAAAATATTTCTCCAGATCGATCATTTTGCAATTCCACACGCACATTATTGCTTAAATTTAGTATCTTAACGTATTTCCACAAAATGGAGGACTAAAACATGCACCGAGTTCATCCGCTGGCGTTGACTGTGGAATCACTGGTAATGTTTGACGATAATCACCTGCTAAAAAAATCATCGCTCCACCAAATATGTTTTTATTGTTTCGCAGATCTTTCATAGTTCTGTCTAACGCCTTCAAAAACTTTTTATGTGCCATTGTGCATTCATCCCACACGATCAACTTACATTGCTGGAAAATGTTTGCATTGCTTTTACATGGTGGCCACTCACAGTCACCAAAAATATTCCCTGATTTGGTAAATATTTACTTGGGCGGTATTTCCGAAAAAAAATGTTAAAAATCCGAAAATACCTTTATATAATGCTCTTCAACTTCCTCTTTTCATTAAAAGCGGCTGAGATTAGAAATTCCAAATACTTTAGGAGATATCGAATTTTTAAATTTCTTCATATGTAGTTGAGCGGTATTTGCGAAAAAAAATGTTAAAAATCCGAAAATACCTTTATTATATGCTCTTCAACTTCCTCTTTTCATTAAAAGCGGCGGAGATTAGAAATTCCAAATACTTTAGGAGATATCGAATTTTTAAATTTCAGCACAAAACCAGCGCATTCCTGTGGCGTGCGTGGACCATTGTTTCTTGTTTACGTACGAGTATTTTTTTTTTTATTGGATAATGATGTCACGTGATTGTTCGTGATAGGCCAGAATTCAAATTAACTAATACGTGATTATTTAGTTCAATTATTGTTTAAAACGGTGTTTAATTACCGCCTCCAACTTAGGTGAGTTTTTAACGTTTCTAATTTTAAAGTCTTATTTGTTATTTTGATATTGTTGCGCAAGTAATTAGTAACAAAAAAATTTACCTCAGTTGTTACTGTACATCCTTTGTTACGGGTTTGTTAGGTAAGGTCAGTTACATTATAAATAATTTAAAACTAAGGAATAATTAAAATTAATTCACATTATTTTTAATATCACCTTAGTTTGAAAGTATTTATAATGTAACTGACCTGACCTAAACGACCATTTTAGTTTACTGTTCACCCTTTGTCCGGGTTTGTTTGGTCAGGTCAGTTACATTATAAATATTTTAAAACTAAACAGCCATTAAAATTAATTCACAAAATAATTTTTAATGTCGGCTTAGTTTGAAAGTATTAATAATGTAACTGACCTGACCTAATCAACCATTATATTAGTTACGCATTCACGATTCACGTATTCACGTCTCACGAACACACGGCAAAATAACAAAAATGGCGCCGCTCGAATGGTTCCACAGGTCTTGTATTGCTAAATTAAAAAATTCGATATCTCCTAAAGTATTTGGAATTTCTTATCTCCGCCGCTTTTAATGAAAAGAGGAAGTTGAAGAGCATATCATAAAGGTATTTTCGGATTTTTAACATTTTTTTTTGCAAATACCGCTCAACTCTAATGATGAAATTTAAAAATTCGATATCTCCTAACGTATTTGGAATTTCTTACCTCCGCCACTTTTAATGAAAAGAGGAAGTTGAAGAGCATAAAATAAAGGTATTTTCGGATTTTTAACATTTTTTTTCGGAAATACCGCCCAAGTAAATATTTACCCCTGATTTTTCCCTGATTTCCCTGATTAAAAATTCAATATTTCCCTGATATTTACAATTACAAAAAAAAACATACTTTTGATGAAAAATATATTATAGAAAGAGATTACTCATATTTTAGCACCCTGCTGTATTTTCTTCATTATATACATACGGAAGTTCGTTAAATAACAAATACATTTTAAATATGTCATTTTACATTATAGCGTCCCGTTCAATGACATGCAGTCTGTGTTTTGTTTTATGTAATGAGGTATTTCAGTGGCGAGTGCTCAAACATTTTTTCACACAACTTTTGATAACTGTTCTTTAATTCATTTTTGAAGTGTAACATTTCTAGTTGTGAAACAACTAATTGATAAATCTTCACTGCATTACAATCAGTACTCCCATCTGTAGCTAAAGCAAATGGTCCACTTACTAAAGATTCAACAGTTTCAATTTAGTTTCACCAGCCATATACTCCACTAAAGCAGATGTTTTTGCTCTCGCACAGCTGTATTTCTGTGCAATTTTTGAGTCCGGAAACATAGCTCTATACAAATTATCCGAATGATCGGCTACTGCTATCGGTAAATTGTGTTCTACCAAAAAACTTGTAAACAATAACTCTGCGTTTGTTACTTTCGTTTCTTCAGATGTAGCGAAAAACGACGATAAGAAATTTATTGCTCGTCACGGCTTTAAAATGTTCTGCATGTTTCTTTGATTCAATATGCCGTCCTCAGTCATCCCTTCCACCATGCGCAATCGAAAAGTCCCACGTGCATACATTACAAAAAGCGTGGCGTTCCAAAACATTTGAAGATGACAAGCATGGCCATTCTTTTATATAGTTTGGTCGAAAGTTCTGAAGAATAACGTTTTTTTTTTTGACCCAGATACACATTGTTCTGTCACACGCTTCATTTCTACAACCGGCACTGAAGAACACAACACTATCGAACAACATAAAAAGGTTTCACATCTGTACACACGACAAAAACACTTTGATGGAAAAAATGGCTTTCAAAAAAGTAAATAACACAAGACAGGTTAGCCAAAGTACCGTACAAAAATTATCGTGATGTAAGTAGCTATTCTCCGTTCACTCTTACCTGAGTTTTGGAATAAACAAAGCCTCTTGTAAACAAACATTTTCATTGGCTTCCGGCCGCCGCGCACATTATTCGTGCGCAAGAAATAGTCCCTTGGTTACGTACCATTTGTAAGTATTTTTACACTGTCTTTTTTATAACAATTGTTGATATATAGCATTATAGCGATTCATCATTAATTTCCAATACAGTTTAATGTGTCAGCAAGTATGTACTTACAATTATGTTAGCAGACGCCGTGTGTACGGTGGCATAGACAAAAGGTACTGTACAGTGTACAGTTGATGCCCGGCGCAACAGTTGCATTTCGGATTCGCGCGCGCACGGTTTGTTATGGCTGACGTCGGACCAAGTTTTGTAAAACACAGAACGGGAAAGCCTTTGAAAAGTGCACAGAAAACTATTGTGTTGAGTGTTTTTAAAACAT
This sequence comes from Bacillus rossius redtenbacheri, assembly GCF_032445375.1. NCBI lineage: Eukaryota > Metazoa > Arthropoda > Insecta > Phasmatodea > Bacillidae > Bacillus > Bacillus rossius. The sequence continues at coordinate 9,898,684 of NC_086337.1, forward strand.
TTTCAGACAAATATCCGGATTGTCGTGTGAACGATATTGCGAGTTTAACTGCGGAATTTAGGCGTGTTTCGATGAGCAGTGTGCTTCGTGCAAGGAAAGAATTACAGGACACCGTGACATTAACATCTTCCGGGAAGAAAAGGAAACTTGAGTATCCTGTTATAATAACTTGTGATGATTTTGTGAAGACGGTTATTAGGCGTAAAGTGCATAGTTTTTTCTTCGCAAATGAACCACCTACGCTAAATAAAGTGCTACGGTGCTTCCTGTTATATTACGTCTCCGTTATTTTATTAGCACCGACTGTACTGAAGTGTGTGTGTTGCAACTAGTGCTTGGCGCGCCAGATGAATTCAGCCTATCACTTGCTGACGCGGCGCAGTGATACGGCGGTGTTTGTTTATTTCAGAACTCAGCTAAGAGTGAACGGAGAATAACAGACGAAAAGTCCGAGAATATGTACTAGTTGTATCGTACAACGGACGTAATACCGTACCATTTCTATTACAAAACACAACAATTAATCTACTTATTTCGACAGTACATGCGCACATTTATCAGTTCCGTTATCTGCGCAACCACGTGATGTATTCGAACTGCGTTCACGAAACACGCACACCAGAAACGGAATTTTTTTTCCGTTACCCAGCAGCACAAAGCCTCGTTTCCGTAATAAACCAGCGATGTTCCGTAATTCCGTAATATTGTGTTAAATCCGTAATAATTACGGAAAATCCGTAATGGTTGGCAGGGAAATATACATGACACAAAAAATTCCCGGTTATTAAAAAAATTCCCTGACATTTCCCTGATAATTCCCGATCAACGTGATTTCCCTGATAAATCCCGGTTTTCCCGGTTTTCCCGGTGAGTGGCCACCCTGTTTTAGAGCCGTCAGTAGTTGTTTCCGGAACAATGAGTATATAATATGTTACTGGTCTTCAATACTAGAGAAGCACTCACTTCTTAAAGTAACAATTACGCGCAGGCGTATTAAAATTCTGTAAGGAATGGAGGTCTATACTATTCCGAAACTGAATTTCACCCACGGTTAATATCTAATGTTTAATTGTATTTGTATAATTTTGTTCAGGACTGATTTGGCTTAACACAAATAGACCAAAATATCTGGGAAGGCAGCCCATCAGGATTTTACGAACAATATGCGTACAAGGAAAAAACCTGAAAGGCGGCCTTTCCGATGGGGCACAATTCAGGGTTTTCTTTAGCTTAAAACAGAGCGAACAGCTAACTCTGGAAAGGCAGCCCATCAGGATTTTACAAACCGTATACGTACAAGGAAAAAACCTGAAAGGCGGCCTTTCCGATGGTGCAAAATTCAGTGGCCACGATGATCTAACGAAGACTAAAAATTTCTGAAAGGGACCCTTTCCAATGGGGCACAATTCAGGATATTTTCCCACAAACAACAAAGCAAAAATCAAGCCCTGGAAAGGCAGCTTTTCATAATATTGCAAATTGTTTTGCATATGAAGAAAAACATGAAAGACTCCCTTTCAGGATAATTCTAGTCTTAAAATGAAGTCTGTAACACGTTCTGGAAAGGCAGCCTATCAGGATTTTACAATTTTTTTGCATATGAAGAAAATCCTGAAAGGCACCCTTTTCACATTTTTGGGTGCAAAAAACGTAAGTTACAAATATGGTGAGTAGGCCTTCTGCGTTACACAGTTTAAACCCCACTACAGCCAAAAAAAATGTAACACTACTTCCACAAACCCGCAAGAACATAGACAAGTTGTCACAGCAATCTTTATAAAAGCTCAGTACTATCCCTATCCGAATGTCAACAACAAAACTGCCGTGTGCCTGTGGTGCACATCTACGGCCGTACAAGACGGTGTAATGCCCACTGGGTGTCCTCAAGCTCCGTGGTCTTATTCTGTAATAGTACCTAACAATAAGTTGCATTATAATTTTATTTACGTTGCATTTCCTTCACATATAGCTTTATGATCTCTTGGGTGATTGTATAAGCGTCGATTTTGTTTCTGATGGTAGAAATCAGTCAGCAGATAACTATAATGCTTAAATAAAATATTACAAGGAAACTAAAATTGTTAGTTTTGTCGTACACCATAAGTTGAATAATAATTTGTATAGACATACATTGATTGCATTTTGTGTGTAAAAGGGTTTTATCTGCGCCGATCATTCAACAATAGGGGACAATTCAAAATTGTCTTGGAATAAAATAAAGAGTATAAACGGTCTGAGTAGCCCATCAGGATTTTACGAACTGATTGCGTACAAGGAAAAAACCTGAAAGGCGGCCTTTCCGATGGGGCACAATTCAGGGTTTTCTTTCGCTTAAAACAAAGCGAACAGCCAACTCTGGAAAGGCAGCCCATCAGGATTTTACGAACTGTATGCGTACAAGGAAAAAACCTGAAAGGCGGCCTTTCCGATGGGTCACGATTTAGTGTTCACAATGATCTAACGAAAACTAAAAATTTCTGAAAGGCACCCTTTCCAATGGGGCACAATTCAGGATATTTTCCCGCAAACAACAAAGCAAAAATCAAGCCCTGGAAAGGCAGCCTATCATAATTTTGTAAATTGTTTTGCATTTGAGAAAAACATGAAAGGCGCCCTTTCCAATGGGGCATATTTCAGGATAATTTTTGTCTTAAAAGGAAGTCTATAACACGTTCTGGAAAGGCAGCCTATCAGGATTTTACAAATTCTTTTGCTTATGTAGAAAAACCTGAAAGGCACCCTTTCCAATGGGGCACATTTCAGGATTCTTTTCGGTTTTAAATTCAGTTAATAACTCGTTCTGGAAAGGCAGCCTATCAGGATTTAAATAATTGTGTGTGCGCTTGAAGAAACCTGAAAGGAGCCCTTTCCAATGGGGCGCAATTCAGCGTCGCCACGGATTCTAGGATATAAGGTGAAAAATTTTCCGACACTTAACTATTAATTTTGATTGCTGGCTGGCATTGCAGCAGACATGTGCACTGTGTAAACTAAATACACTACACAGGTACAGCACACTTCTTTACTGCAATGAGCTAACTCCTAAGTTGTGATGTGGTTATTGTGACGTTCCCTGGAATTTGGCATCAAAATAAGATGGGAATAAACCAAAATATATTTCTGTAAAGTAAGCAAGCATTAAAAATCATGAACTTTTACAACTGATTTTAATCAGAAGATACCACAATTTGTAATCAATAATTTGTCATAGTTAAATAAAGTTGAGTCCAGCTTTATGACACTATGATTAATGAATACTTGTATTTAACATTATGCAAAATAAAACTGTTTTTAAAATGTAATGTTATTGCTGCAAGCACCAGCTGCTTCAGTAGATTCACAGAATGTGTCTGTCCTCAAGGTCCTTTCTGCTCCTGTAGAGCAATGGGAACTGATGCCGCTTCTAGCCTGTGCAGACCCAGTGGGAGGTAAAACTAACTGAGAAGCTTCCAGTTACTATAAGCATTTTACAGTAACTCTTGAGAAATATGGAGTGTCTGTGGAAGGTTTAGTAGCCTCCTGGCCATTTTCATGGGAGGGTTTGTGAGGTCATGTTCCTGGATGAATAATTTATTTGCATAAAAATTATAAATTATTATGTTTAATAAATGTAATTAATAAATTAGAATAAACATTATTAATTAAAATTCATCTCAATTATTTCAACAAATTAAATAATAAATTTTATGCTTGTGTTTATATTAATACTGAATACTCAGTATTTATTTAATTAAATTTTGTTACAATAAATTTCAAAATAGTTCAGTGTCTTAAATTAAAAGAAGTATAATTTCTAATACATAGATTAGATAAGTACCATTATTTTTGTTTATGCAGCCAACACGCTAGAATCAAGAGATTTATTTTACGAACTGCTGATAGATACAGGATATTTCTGACATAATACATTTTATCACATATAGAGTGGAGCAGTGTAAAAACTTGAGTATTTTTGACTCAAATTTGAATAGACAGCATTTTATTTTTTTGCATTTTCCTTTTTAAGCTCAACTAAAATTAAAAAGTGCACTGTGCAGAGAATCTCATGATGGTTTTTTTAGTCACTATCATAGTGCTAAATGCATAATAGTCAAAGGAACTACCTTCAGTATCTATATTTACAAAATAATTTTACGACTTTATATTTCAATGTAAGTTAGCTATTTGAATTTTTATTTCAAAAAAATTGCAAGCAAACAGTAACTACCCCAATCCATCACTTAGCACATCTTCAGATTAAGCGAATTTATTTAGCACAATGTTATTTTCACTGCTCCAGCCCTTAATAGCACGTCTGTTAAATTTCATTAGCGCGGAATTTCCGCAGGCAAAACAAAAAGTCAGGTATGATGCCACCAAGTCTGTTTCAACTTCTGTAAACAACAGATGTGTCATGGGATACAGTTAGCCATACAAGGGGGGAAGAGATACACACACAGGTCTGACTACGCTATCGGCTGGTGTACAAACATCAGTTATGCAAGTTAAGTTATGGCTATGGAGTGTAAAGGACCAAATGTTTTTACGTCCGTGCGTATGCCTCCATGCTGTACCATTGTCGCCCAGCTAGAGACTGGGCCAAGATGAACTTCAGTCTAGCCAGTGGCAGGGAACTCGCATGACACCAAGCAACGTCTGCCCATTCATCTGCTGGTAACTGTACGTGCGCAAGCACCTGCAGTGGGAATTATAGTGGAATCATGACTTCCAAGTGAAGCATAATGCATCAGGTTCAAGCGTTTTGAGACAAAACTAGAAGTATTACGGCGTGCAGAAGTCAACTGTGCGCACAATCGTACAAAATAAGGACTTTATCAAACATTTATATAAGTCTGATGCTGTTGGTTCTACTAGTGGGAATATATATGACTTTAGATACCAGAACTAAAATGAAAAGATGATTCACATGGAAAAGGTTATCACATGAATGGTGCAATGAAAAAAAAATCACGGGCCTGAGAACATTGATGTGAACTAAGAGGTGATAAGCAAATAAGCACTTTAATTTTTGAAAGATTAAAATGTAAATATCCAAACAGTACTATTGGTTTCACTGCCAGTAAAGGATGGTTTAGAAAGTTTGTGGAAAGTTATGCGATGACAGTTGAAGGTCACGCCCGGGCGGGCAAGTCAACCAGCCAATTGATGATAACTATTTCCCCTTACACTATGTCAAATTTGTCATAAAAAGTATTCAATGTTAGGCTTATAAAGATAAATGGTGCGACATATTTATCATCGAGTGTTATTCTACACATTTATATTACGTGAAGAATATTTGCCTACACATTTTGGAACACATTAAGTATATTAGCCTAAGCCTTGTATTTATGGAGACCAGTGCTTCAGAATACGCAATTTCCGATAACACAAACATTTTTAGGAAAACATTAGTCGTGCTTAGTGAGGGATTGGTGTATTAATAAAAAAAATAGAATAAACTCTTTCAAATTATATGATGGCACACAAGGACTAAAATATGTCTTTCGAGTTGCATTGCAGTTAGAGAGAGAGAGAGAGAGAGAGAGAGAGAGAGAGAGAGAGAGAGAGAGAGAGAGAGAGAAAGAGAGAGAAAGAGAGAGAGAAAGAGAGAGAGAGAAAGAGAGAAAGAGAAAGAGAGAATGAGAGATAGAGAGAGTGTGTGCTGTGTGTGTGTGCACGTGCGTGCGTGAGTGTGTGTGTGCACGTGCGTGCGTGAGTGTGTGTGTGCACGTGCGTGCGTGAGTGTGTGTGTGCACGTGCGTGCGTGAGTGTGTGTGTGTTGGCCTAAGGTACCTTCCGAGGACATTCACTTGTTTTTCGAGCGTAACTACGAGGACATTTTTCCTTGTGAGGACTGGCTCCCGGTCCTCTCAAGGAAATTCACTAAGAGCTGTAAACTACTGGTGATGACAATGTCAAATATATATATAACATCGTATTTCGAGCCGGTCCTCGCTGCGCTGTTTTGAATACGGAATCGTAGTTCCGCAGTTTTCCACCAGACGTTATCCTAATCGACAACGATGCACACTTTTTCGAATCTCTAGATGTAATGGGGGGACCATTTTCCACACATCTGAAAGTGCGCAGATATGTATCTAAAACATATACTGCGAGTACCGTTCGTGTATAGATCAACCAGTACCAGATATAATAAATGAGGACCTTTCAAAGTGGCCAATGAGAAAGCATTATTTGAATTTTCAAAATTTTGTGCATGCATGTTGCTCAAAAAAGAGAGTGCGAGGACCATCTTAAACACATCTGGTCGCAATTTAAAGATATCAAGCGAGAACCAGCCTAAATAAGCACTATATTAGGCGTAACCACGGTCTAAGAAGGGGAGGTCTGGACACTCCCCAACCAGGCCAGCATGCATAAGTGGCACACCTAATGTCTCCGTAGTTCCGCTCTGCTCCACCATCTGGCCCGTAGCGCTGGTTGTTCTGCGGTGGTATTTTAAGCTTTGTTGTTATGAACAACTCAACATAATAATCATTTAAATGTTCATTTAAATGTTAAAAATGCATTCATCTCCAGATATCAATACAGTATTAAATTGGATGTGTTTATTTTTTATAAGTTTGGGAATTATTTCATAAATTAGGTAAATTAGGTTACAAAGTACAGTTTCCACATTGGCATTTGCGGGAAGCCGGAAACTTCATTGTGAGCAAGGAGCATTGATTGTTAGTAAAGAGAATAAGCGTATATTATTTTAATTGTGAAAATGCCTAACCATTGTGTTGCACCTGGGTACAAAACAAATTATAAGGCAAAATCGGACGAGAAAGTTGTAATATTCCGAGTTCCCAATGATGACAATGTTAGGCAATTGTGGCAGAAAGCAATTCCATGAGACAAGTTTGTACTTTAAAGATCCCATTATGTATGCGAAAAACATTTTGTGGAAGACGACATTCGCACAAAAAAAGGAACACAAAGATTAGTTCGGAAACGTCATTGGAATAGTAAGTTAAATTTTATTATTTGTATGAATGCAGTCTAAAGATTACTTATTTTTATATAGGCCCGACTTTTTTAAAAATGGAATGTATGATGTCGAATTTTATTAATGACCAGCACAACCCTGATAAAACCTGTTTGTAAGTAGTTTGACAATACACCATTTTTTATTAAAATACAATATTTGCAAAACGAGTGCGGTCTCTTCCTTAAAAAAGATAATAATAATCCCAAAAAAAAATTATTCAGTGCTCTAAACTTTCCTTTGTTATTTCAAATGGCGCAGATACGGAATCCCAACTCGTTTAGGAGTAATCGCTGTTTGTAATTAACATTACAATACCTGTGCATTCATGTGGTCGAAGCCATTATTTTTGCTTGCTGTGTATGTGCGTCTTGTTTGTTTTCGACAACTTATAAAAACGTATATATTTTTTACTTGGATATTGTAATGCAATGTAAATGAAAAATTAAAAAAAAATACGTCCCTACTATGCACCCAAGCTAAAGCGTCAACCCTTGACATGAGACACAAAACATTGACGATGGCACTTATTTGTGTAGCAAATAATGTATTGTAAATGCAGGTTTGGTATTGTTATTCAAATACGTAAATCAGCCAAGTTATGTAATTTGATTCAGCCTTTAATTTTAAATGTTAAAATATAGTGTAATTATATTAAAATTCATTGCAGTGCATCAAATACTGTCGTAACTCTCTACGTTTGTAATTATGGAGTAGAGGGCCACCATGGAAATAAAAAAAGTAAAAAAAAAACTTATTTTTACTTCCTTACATGATTCCTGATTATTCTGCAAAACGGCATTGCGATATTTCCAGTAATTTGCATTAAATTACCGTTTTAAACGAGTGTATTTTTTTAAAGTTTTATAGATATTAACATATTAGTTTACGGAAACGTGACTCTTTGCCCGATTATCACGTTACTGTGCATCCTCCGGCGATGATTTTAAACTATCGTTGTATCGTATATTATTTACCTCTTGTTTGTTTTTCACGAGAATTGACAAATTCATCATAACACCTAGTGATATATTTCCACCGCAAGACACCTAGCGCTAGAGTTGAATAGCGGACGTCGAACGAACTATGGAGACAGTAAGTTGTCACTTTTATCTGGCGAGTGTCCAGACCTCCCCTTCTTAGACCGTGGGCGTAACCAACGCGCTTGCTTTTGGCAAGCACATTTACTAAAGTATAACAGCAGTTAATGTCTAGTAATGGTGTAGGCTAATTTCTGTTAGTTTTTTTAGTTTATGCATTTTCATCTTACATATTTAACTGTATCGATGGTCCAATGTACGCGTATTTGAATTCCTTACGAGTTCAACTGATATCTCGCAATCTTTTCCATTTATGCGATTCTTGACTAAAAACAGTTTTGTAATGAAATAATTTCATTCGGAATAATTTCACTTGCTACTTTATTAGTGAGATCACATCCAACAACCTTCTTTGACTGAAAATTGTTCTTTAAAGTAGCAAAAATATTTATTTAGATGCAAATGAATTAAGTAATTCATCCCGGCTGATAGTAAAATCAAAGAAAACATCAACACATTCAAATAAAGTACAAAATAATTAATCACAGGCAAATGCTGTTATTCTCAAAGGGATCTTCGTAAATAAAGTTTAAAGTTTTTAACTAACGAAAATGTATTAAGTTGTGTTCGATATTATATCATTTACTTCACAGCAGTTTTAAATATATTTACCAAGAGTTATGATTTCTAACGTTTGAAACATATATATATATATATATATATATAAATTTTTTTTGAGACACATTTGTATTTGAATTGATTTATTGTCAATTTGTAAAGATGGGCAAGATTCATAACGCATTATCAATATAGGTTTTGTTATTTGCTAAATAAGATATGGAATAACATTTTGAAGGTTTTTTGTGGCCTGCACGGCTAACATCCCCTATTTCAAAATAACAGGAGTGGAAAATAATATTTTCCCTCCCTCCTCTTTACATCATCAATAAATTCAGGACATTTTTGTACAGTTGTGAAATGCCCAAATAATCGCAAAAATATTGCTATAATAACGCTTAAAATTAATTTAAAAAAACAGACAGTTCTTTTACTATGTAGTGCGAAAAAAGAAGCAGCGAAATTATTACACCCATGTTAAACCTCTTTCCTTATTTAAGAAACTACTGCCAACCACACAGCGCGAATTGTACTTAATTAAAATATTCTGCCGAAACATTTATTTACTGTGGAATAAAGAAAAAACACTGTTATTTCACTATTATGAGATTATTTATGTGAATGATGTGCATATGGGCAACATAGTTTCTCTAGAGCATAATAAATTTCAAAAGGAATTTGTTTTCACCCCTCCAGTGCATCATCCACAGCCACATAATTGTGCTAGATTAATAAATAATATTTTTAATATCTTGAACCGCGATTCATTTTTTTTAAATTTATTAAAGAAAAATAATTTATTTTTGTAATAAAGTAAAGTACATAATTAGCAATTACTTCACGTGTACATTAACAAAATGATTTATTTAAGTTTATATGTGATTGTAATGTTGGTATATGAGGAAGTTTTAATGCTCAATAAAAAAATTCATAGGCTCTATCTAGTGACACGGCTCTGTTGTGCCGTGTATTAGGGATTTAGGCACGTTTTATTTAAAATTTTGTAATCTTAAATATTTTTGGAAATATTTTTTTTTCTCTCATCTTATTTTCTTTACGGCCAGGCCCTCAGCCTCTGTTCTCAGAGGCGACCTGATTTTTTTTCCCAGCCTCATGCTAGGCTAGCATTCTGGCTAATATTTCTCCCGCCTACAGGCACGTCGGGGGCCGGTAACTTTATTTCTTTGCGTGACTACTTTTGCCTATAGCAGCTTGTGAAGCAGTGCTGAGCCCTGCTAACTCTGTCACGAATCGGTATAAGGTTCACTAGCAGCAAGACACGACAGGAGGATCCCGTGGGCCTTGCGTCCCACAGACCATGCGTTTTTTGAAGCCATCCCCCTCCTGCTCACCATCCCTTTCTTCTCAGAAGTGAAGCTAGGAGCGACGACCGCACGGGTACGTTAACCGAAGTCAAGGCCATCTCAGGCTTGACAGCCGCAGTTAAGATTCTGCACTTTAACGACATCTAGCGACGGCTGTGGTCACTAACGCCACTTGTGGGCGTCGGCAGCGCCGACACTACCGCGCTCGCGCGGAGGTAACAACAACCTTTCTCCCCCTTATGTCTCAGGCCGCTAGGTGGCACCTCTGGTTACTCCATTACCCCCTAGCTTGACACTCTCGTCGGTCACAAGTCGATTGATTAGTACTTCTTCTCGCCACCAAAAGATAGCGCCTCAGTCACGCAGTCACTCCAGTAAGATCTAATTTTTTTTATGCCGGACACCTTCGGGTGGGCTCGGTAATTTTCGGCTCAGAGCCTACCCCCCCTCTCATTCTCTAGAGACCCCGCGCTTATGATATTCTGGTGATATCCCGCTCTGAAGTGACTTCGGTGCGCGCCTCCTGACTGACTGGTACCGTTAATAACTGCGATCTTCGGCGAATCATCGGCATCGCATCGTATATTATGTAGTCTTTTCAGACTAGAGGGATGAAGTCCCTATCTAAAATTAATATTAACCAGTCAGTAGCTTAGTTGAAAGTAGAGAACCTTAGTTTTTTAAAATTATATATATATATTTTTTAATTAATCATGATGACTTCCGTGTCTACCGCGAATCGTGGTTCAAGTTTTCGGAGACGAGACGCCCTCTCCTGAGCGCCAGGACCAACACCCTGTTTTGGTAAGTCTTGACGTCATCCCCCCCTTTAATTTCCCTCTATTGGCCTTTTGCGCCATTTAAGTATACTGTCTGGAAACAGGTCTAATTCTTTGGAATTTGGACTTCTGTTTCAGACAGGGTTCCAAGTTTGGGGCAACCAAAATCCTCTGCCAGAACCTCTGGAGTCGGTTCCTGAGCAGAATCCACCATCTTTAGACCTACTACCTCGATCACCGTCTACCTACAGCTCCGGGTGATACCCGCATAATTCTATTATTCTATTCACGAACTCAAAAAAAAATAGTGTAACCCAGTTAAGACAGCGGACAGTAAAAGCAGTTCGAGGAGAAGAAATTTATATTATGTTTTGCAAGGACTATATGTACAACCTTTAAAGTTACCAATGTTGATTTCATTCATGTTTTTAAGTATTGTTATTTTTGTTAAACATTCAGGGCCGGCCCGATAGTAAATAAGTTCAAAGAATATAATATAATAAGAGTAATTGTGAGGAATTTAAGTAAGATCACTATCAATGAAAAACAGATGTTACCAAAGAAAATTTAATCTATAAAAAAAAAGAAAGAACAATGATTAATAAAATAAGGAAGTCTATAGACTTAACAGTTGTTTTTATTTATTTAATATATAATAACGATCCTTTTTCTTGATGTAAGTTTTTGGACATACGCCATTGCTAAGAACTTTTTCTGTTGAAGAAAAACTAATAAATAAAATAAATAAATAAAAATAAAAATAAAAATACTCAATTTTTTTATTTTTTTTTTATTTTTATTTTTATTTATTTATTTTATTTATTAGTTTTTCTTCAACAGAAAAAGTTCTTAGCAATGGCGTATGTCCAAAAACTTACATCAAGTCATGCACTCCCATTGCACAAATCTTTTAAAGATAACGATCCTTTTTCTCCCAAGTGTTCGTAGGGAGTCTCTAAATTTTCTTTGTTTACTCCTAGTGTCGCCTCTGTTGTTGACTTTTTATAGTTATTAATTGAGGGACCCAGTATTCAGAGTTTCCAAATATTTTAACCTACTTATTTAATTATTCTTAAAGACACTTGTGGTATTACACTGTCAAGATAGTGAGTGGGATGCAGCCCTACCATAGAAAAGTACAAAATGACTGGGTGACATCACGCGCCCTCGCCCGAATTTCCGTTACTCTAAACGACCAGGAAGGCCGGGCAAAGCTTTGAACACAACATGGCAGCTTACCCTCCCTCCCAGTCAGAGGGTGCGTCACCTACACTGAGACTATCGCCAGGAGCGTGAGGCTGTATACCTGGCGAATGACTGGTCCCATTCCAAGGATCTGTCATATATTTTGTAAAGTTCCTCGGTTCGCTGGCCGTGGTCTTTGGTTTGATAAAGGCTTTCCGTTATCGCTTGCTTTCAGATTGAAATATTATTTTATATTTAAAGACGCTTCTGAGACATCAATTGCTGACCTAGGATCTATTTCTTGATATTCAAAACACCGCAAAAAGTTTCACATCTGTGGAATGACTTGAAATGGATACTACTTTCAACTTTTTTCGTTACAATAGGCTTATAAACACTTATTATAAATATAAATTAACAAATAGGTAAAAACGCAAACTGTAATAAAATACGTTTAAATGTGTCCATGAGAGTATTTGGGCGGCTTTTAACTGCGATGTCATCAAAGGCGATGAGGGTGAAACGAGGTCAGTATGGAACAGCTCCGGAATGCAAGGGCGGGATAAGCGTGATAACCCCGAGGAAACCCACGGAGCAGCGACATCGTCCCGCAATGGAAACACCCGGGTGTGATCCCGCCGGGGATTTTTCCCGTATCGTCTTGGAAGGCGAGCGTCTAATTGCTGCGTCAACCGCGGCCCCTCCAAAATGCGTCCGTGTGATGGCCGAGAGCGTTAACACAAATTCACTCATAAGTCATAAGTCATAACTAAACAACCAGAGCACGCCACAATAGGCATGTACAGAGGGGGCGGGGGGGGATGGCTGCGTCAGAGCTTATATACATATTTAACAAGTGTGTTAAGTTTTATAATAATCTTTCTGGTTGAGTGAGAAAAATAAATTATAAGTTAAAGATTCAAAAGCCTCAAACAGATTTTTTTCTGAATGTCAGTTTTTAGTGTTAATACAATCTCTGGAAAGTTAAAAGCTGGCTGTTAATCTTATTCTCTATAATTAGTGATGTAATTGCATTGTTTATAACTGTATTGTGTGAATTGTGTGTGAAATGATATTTACATAGTAAGTGAAATTAAAATTATTTTCTCGAATAATTTTGTAGTTCACGTGGCAGTGGTAGAAATTTGTTGAAGACAATCTTTGTTTTGTTCATCTTCCATCGCAGATACCACGGCCCAATTGTTACATCTGCTGTTAAATACACTACTACAGTGTCATTATGCTAAATTGTAAGTTGACGTTCAGCCGTAAGGTACAACAATCGAAGACTTTAACAGTTGACTTTTACGTTCCTGTGACTTATACTTACTTATACAATATACAATACTAGCGCTACTACCGCAAAGTTAAAAAGCTAGACTATTGACAATCGATTATGAAATCATTGAAAAGTATAAATATTTCTATATCAACCTGGAAATTATTTTATGTACTATTTCCGCAGATAGGGTTACGATTCGTAAGAAATCCTTTGTTTGTAAAAAAGAGCCTGCCAAATGGTCACTTACATGTGCCGATGATTATGTTTTGCTATCTATATTTCTGAGAATGGATGGAAACTTCAATCAAGCGTGCCATGCTTCCTTCCACATTAGCTCCGATTAGTTCTCAACAAACCGACATCTTGACTTAAGAGACATTTCAGTTTTTCAAAAACGTGATCAAACCTACATGACTTAAGCTTCGCCAGCGCTATTGTGTGTCGCTTCCTTACGAAACAACGCGTTGAAAGTTATCGTAAAGTCAAAGGTGCACGCTAATTTTTTTGTGTAATCACCTATATGCGGTAAAACAAAAATGCATATGCCCATTGTATGAAATGCTGCCAGACGTATGATACACAGCAAATGATAGTAATATCCAAAAATAAGAATAAAAAACTCAGGGTTGTCCGAAGTGTTCTGATTGGAATAACACTCAATAATTAAGTAGTATGTTATATACATTCCATGTATGTTGCTTAAAGAATTTGTACTTAAATAAAATTATAAATGCCTGCTCAATCTTAGGATTTTCAACAAAAAAATTGGTTATCTGTAAAGTCGGTTTACGGACGATAGTTTACCGTGACGTCATTAAACATTGATGAAATGATTGCATACTTTTATGAATAACATTGAATAATTTTTATTGAATTATCACTATTTTGTATGGATACAAAGGAGTGAAATGAAATCTACAATTTAATTGATAAGTTTACTTTTATTTACACTCATTAATTCAAATATGTTTATTACTTTAACGAACAGATTATTTAAACTATAACTTTTATACATGTTTGCTATTTAACGTCTTCCAATCTGTGTTATTCTGTTAAGGATAGGATGATGATAGGAAAAGTAGGAAACGAATGGGAGTGTTTCAAGGATGATGTGAAGGAAAATGGCTTACCCAACACCAAGATGCTGTCAAAAATAATATATTTGCGCCACGGACTCTGCAGCAATGCTAGGAGGAACGGGTTAGCAAAGAGCAATGAAAATGTTACATTGAAATGCATGAAAACAGAATTACACCACGGACTCGGTCGCAATGCTAGGAGGTACAGGTTAGCAAAGAGCAATATAAAATGAGCGTAACGGGACACATTGAAACGGGACAATGTGCGTAACGGGACACTTTTTTGTGCGTGCAGCCAGCGTTCATCGATTTATTAGACGTCACGTCAAAAAAAATCATTACAACATGTTTACTGAATACTGTTATTGTAACATGCTATCAGTATGACATACCTTCTCCCAATTACTTTACTTTTAGTCTAAAAGCATAAAAATCAATATGAAGTTATTTAGCATACAACTACACATCAACTATTACTCGACGTTCTGTTACACTTGTCCTGATGCCCATCAAACTGCATTGTATTTAAATGTGCAAAGTGATGCTGATCTTGAATAAAGAAATTATCTGTCCAAATTATTTGCAGGGTTTTAAGAATATTATTTTCTAAGTTATGAGGTGTTTATCCATTCACACAAAACTGTCCACGGAATATTCAGTTACAAAAATGTTTTGTCTGTGAGATAAATTGGCCTATGAATCTACTATTATATTAAATGGGTTAAGGCGGGCTTTTCAAAAGTAGCTTTTAAATTTAGTACTTTAACTAAACTATCATTACATCAATGTTTTGTTATGACGTTGTCACGTTAAACTATCGTCCGTAAACTGACTTTACAGAACCATTTTTTGACGTGACGACGTCTAATAAATCGATGAACACCGGCTGCACGTACAAAAAAGTGTCCCGTTACGCACATTGTCCCATTTCGCTGTGTCCCGTTACACTCATTTCATATTGCTCTTTGCTAACCTGTACCTCCTAGTATTGCGACCAGGTCCGTGGCGTAATTCTGTTTTCATGCATTTCAATGTAACATTTTCATTGCTCTTTTCTAACCCGTTCCTCCTAGCATTGCTGCAGAGTCCGTGGAGCAAATATATTTTTTTTGACTGCATCTTGGTGTTGGGTAGGCCATTTTCCTTCACATCATCCTTGAAACACTCCCATTCATTTCCTACTTTTCCTATCATCGTCCTATCCTTAACAGAATAACACAGATTGGAAGAAGTTAAATAGCAAACAGGTATAAAATTTATAGTTAAAATAATCTCTTTGTTAAAGTAATAAATACAGGGTGTCTACCAGATCTAGTAAAAAATGAAATTCCCTGATTATTCCAGGTTTTCCTGGTCTAAAACTGAATTTTTCCAGGTTTTCTTTAACACAATTACGGCGTTCCACGTAACTTAAAAAACTGCATAACAGTACATTGACGGATTTCAAAGTATTTCAACTCACTTAAATTAGTAAAAAAAATTACCTTCTTCCAGACGTGGCCAAAGTGATTTAATTGATGGCAAATAAAACATGCTGTAACAAAAATTTCACACACTTACTTTTGCAAAAACATTAGTATGTAAAGGGAGCTCCCATCAATTTGGCAGTGACACTCAACTTTTGCGTCTATTGCACTTGCTTCAGATTGAGCCAAATCCAACACTCGAGCCTTCTTCAACTGCAATGTCTTGATCTCCTCTTCAACTCTTCTTCTGTAACTTCCTTTTCTTTTTGTTATGTTTGCAGGGCTTCCTTACGCCTACAACTAGCATTTCTTACAT
This sequence comes from Bacillus rossius redtenbacheri, assembly GCF_032445375.1. Taxonomy (NCBI): domain Eukaryota; kingdom Metazoa; phylum Arthropoda; class Insecta; order Phasmatodea; family Bacillidae; genus Bacillus; species Bacillus rossius. The sequence goes on from NC_086337.1 coordinate 9,914,747, forward strand.
ACTGTAACATGGACTTGGTGATATCAACATGCTCTACACCTCCAGAACGTTGAACAAAGTCGTACACTTAATTTTGTGCAATCCATGTTTCTTCCTGCAAGTTTTCAGTCAGCAGATTAGAATTCACTGAAAATCCTCTTTCCAACTACAGGGTTCCCACAGAAATATGAAAGTCAATTTCCCTGACTTTCCCTGACTATCACTGACCACTTCTTACAAAATTCCCTGACCATAATTAACATGGTTATACCAACACTTTATCTAATGTACTCTTTTTTACAGCCTCCACCATCCCCATAGCTGCCCATCACGCTCCTGTTTAACAATATATATATATAAATGTATTAATTTTTATTATAAATTTTTGAACTCAAAAAAATTAGAAATGTTGGTATAAGCATTTTAAAAATTGAGATTATTGAACGAGAATACAAACTAAAAAATAACATTATCATGATAACAGTACCATAAAATTTAAACAATTCACAAATCTTTCCCTGAACAAAAACCTATTTGAATTAAAAACAAAAATATTGCATTTGCCAATGGTTAACCATCATATGCTGCTTCAGTCCAGTATCTTTTTGTGTAGCAAATTAATCTGTGCTGAAATGGTTTCTTCTTCATGCTGTTTTTCTAACCTTAAAATCTTTCTTCTTTCTTCTAGTTTCTTTATTTCATTTTAGAGTTGCTGCTTTTGTATGGTTCCACCTTCTTCTTTCTTGTTTCGGTTTGCATTGTCTAGATGCTCACTATACCGTCTTCGAGAATTTCTGACATAAGACAACATCTTTTGTGTTAGCCATGGTGGCCACTCACAGTCACCAAAAATATTCCCTGATTTTTCCCTGATTTCCCTGATTAAAAATTCAAAATTTCCCTGATATTTACAATTACAAAAAAACATACTTTTGATGAAAAAATATAATATTATAGAAAGAGATTACTCATATTTTAGCACCCTGCTGTATTTTCTTCATTATATACATACGGAAGTTCGTTAAATAACAAATACATTTTAAATGTCACTTTACATTATAGCGTCCCGTTCAATGACCTGCAGTCTGTGTTTTGTTTTATGTAATGGGGTATTTCAGTGGCGAGCGCTCAAACATTTTTTCACACAACTTTTGATAACTGTTCTTTAATTCATTTTGAAGTGTAACATTTCTAGTTGTGAAATGTTCTTAGTCTTAGTACTCTCAACAAGGGATAACAGTACAGTGCAAATTTTACCTTGTGTTTGATTTAAAAATGAAACAACTAATGGATAAATCTTCACTGCATTACAATCAGTACTCCCATCTGTAGCTAAAGCAAATGGTCCCCTTACTAAAGATTCAACAGTTTCAATTTAGTTTCACCAGCCCTATACTCCACTAAGGCAGATGTTTTTGCTCTCGCACAGCTGTATTTCTGTGCAATTTTTGAGTCCGGAAACATAGCTCTATACAAATTACCCGAATGATCGGCTACTGTTATCGGTAAATTGTGTTCTACCAAAAAACTTGTAAACAATAACTCTGCGTTTGTTACTTTCGTTTCTTCAGATGTAGCGAAAAACGACGATATAGATTTATTGCTCGTCACTGCTTTAAAATGTTCTGCATGTTTCTTTGATTCAATATACCGTCCTCAGTCATCCCTTCCACCATGCGCAATCGAAAAGTCACACGTGCATACATTACAAAAAGCATGGCGTTCCAAAACATTTGAAGATGACAAGCATGGCCATTCTTTTATATAGTTTGGTCAAATGTTCTGAAGAATAACGTTCTTTTTTTTTTGCCCCAGATACACATTGTTCTGTCACACGCTTCATTTCTACAACCGGCACTGAAGAACACAACACTATCGAACAACATAAAAAGGTTTCACGTCTGTACACACGACAAAAACACTTTGATGAAAAAAATGGTTTCAAGAAAGTAAATAACACAAGACAGGTTAGCCAAAGTACCGTACAAAAACTATCGTGGTGTAAGTAGCTAACAAACGAAAAGACCGACAATATGTATTAGTTGTATCGTACAACGGACGTAATACCGTACCATTTCTATTACAAAACACAACAATTAATCTACTTATTTCGACAGTACATGCGCACATTTATCAGTTCCGTTATCTGCGCAACCACGTGATGTATTCGAACTGCGTTCATGAAACACGCACACCAGAAACGGAATTTTTTTCCGTTACCCAGCAGCACAAAGCCTCGTTTCCGTAATAAGCCAGCGATGTTACGTAATTCCGAAATATTGTGTTAAATCCGTAATAATTACGGAAAATCCGTAATGGTTGGCAGCTCTGCGGAAATATACATGACACAAAAATTTCCCAGTTATTAAAAAAATTCCCTGACATTTCCCTGATAATTCCAGATCAACGTGATTTCCCTGATAAATCCCGGTTTTCCCGGTGAGTGGCCACCCTGGTTAGCGGGACCTTGTGTATGGTCTCGTAATATTTTATGCCATCATAAACTTTTCTTTGAGCTATGAGACTTTCTTCCTGTAGATTTTCAACCAACAAGCTTTTGTTGATCGAAAAACCACTCTCAACTGTTGCATTGCCATGTGAAAATATAAGGCACAATTTCACAACTTCCCACAGTTCTTGGTATTCAAGTAAAATTGAAGAATAAAATTCATCTAAGCACTGAGAAGACTCTACATTATTTTCTTCTAGGAATTCACAAAACTTTTTCTGAAGACCACACTGTGCTTCATCACAAATGCCAGAGTACTGAGTCTTTGCTCTTTGTGCAACAGTTTCCGTTATTCTATTATGTGAATACAGAACATCTAAGAGGATATCAAATCTAATTTTTCCTTGCTCTGGCTGTTTATGAATAATTTTTGGGTCCAATGAGGACAACCCCTGAACTACTGGATATTTTAAGGGACTCCGTTCAAGTATCTTCTCTGTCATTCTTGTTAGTATTTTTTGGCAATCTTTCTTGAATTCAAGAACTTCGCGATCAGTTGAAACCACCTCTCTAAGAAGTTTCTTAGTCTGAAATCCCAGATCAATGTTTTTGAGTTCACGTAAATTCTCCGCACAGTGTAAATCAACAGCAAGAAGTTTCTTGACTGTAGCAGGCATCTTGTTTGACTTGACAAATCGTTGCATCAAAGTTTCAATCAAGTTTTTCAAGTCTGAGGACAAGTATGGAGCGAGTGGACTTGCTGTTTGATATTTCTTCAGGAAAGGTTCACAGTCATTTGATAATGACTTGAAAAAAGAAAGTTTACACTTCATGAACTTGTCTTTAGATTGGTCTCTAACATTGAGTAATGTCTTGGTTTTTACAGCCTTTGTGTTTTCGATAAATTTCTTAACATCATCAAACAGAAGTAAAGCTCTTTCTAAACATGGAACATTCTCCAACCACCTAGTAGTACAGTACTTTCGAGGAAACTCTTTTCTTCCAGTGACAGAAGTGAAATCTGCACGCCTCGCAGGTGATTCATTAAAGATAAAATAGATATCGCGCAGAAAAGTAGGGACATCCCAACCAACAGAATTCAGTCCTGTTCTTATTGCACCATTTACAACATGGAGACCACAAACACCAGTGTTCACAAGAATCTTGCCATCTGGTTCCGATTCTTCTCTTATCTTCTCATCAAGTTTCTTAAGGAAACTTAAGTTTACGTTGGGCCCATCCATTGAAATACTCAAGATTTTGTTTAGTGACATAGGTTGAATGCCAGATGTAAAACTGTGGAGAAGGTTTTCTGCTGAGGCATGTCCTAGGAATACACTATTATAGTACTGTGTACAAACCTTATTTCGATTGACATCAAAATATCTTACGAACAAGTCCATTTGTCCTCTCTGAACTATTTTATTTATAGATTCATCAAAGGAAACAACATAATCTTTGCATTCACTTAAACGTTCTTTCAACAGCTGATCAAAATATGGTGCAAGTCCATGGTTAATAACATAAGAACATTTAGTTTCACCCATTGAGAATTTTGAGGCAATCCCACTGTCTGGGAACATTGAACGAAATATTTCACCTAAATCTGCGGTTGAATGCAATGACATATTTTGGGTATTCACAACTTTCAAAGCCCATAAAACCTCGGCTCTTAAAACATCATCTTTCAAGCAGAACGAGTCTACTGACACCGAACAAGCAGGTATGGATACAGTTTTAATTTCAAATATAGAAGACTGAGGGTCACTACTGTCCAACTTAGTACACTCTTCTGAAATGTCTGTAGTTTTACTTCCAACACTTGTATCTGTGTTCGCTACATTTGAGGAGGATGATATATTCACTTCACGACTACAAAAAAAGGTCTTCACTGATGTCTGGGAATTCACACATTTTGTTAAGTTCGTGTGCTTCTTTCCTTTAGCATGTGAGATCACAGCTTGACGACCCATGTTACCCAATTCAAAGGACTTTTTACAAGCTCTGCAGTAAGCATGAAAAATATCTGGACCTTTACATAACCATCCCACAAACTCAGGACTCTGCTTAGAGTCAAGCCATAGTTCATTAAAGACTGTTCTTTTTGAGGTCATGTTACACTATTTATAAAAGCTTACTGGATACTGAAAAAAATGGAAAAGAAACAATTAGTAACCCTGAAGTAAATAAGATAATGTTTTTACACATTATCTTCAGTCAACCTGGAAAAAAAGTTATTAAACACAACACACATACACAAAATTGCTGCCCATTAAGAATGCCATTAATTATAAATTATATTCCAAGATAAAAAAAAAGAAGAAAGAGAATAGAAAAACTAAAAGCTGAACAAAGAAAGAAGCCTCCACAGCATAAAAGAAGTGAAAGCTGTGGAGGGGCAGTTTAACGTCATACCCAGGACATATTCACTGACTTTCTGCTATCTCAGCACAATTTTCCCTGACTCACCGGGTTCCAAAACATATTTCCCTGACTTTCCCTGACCAATTTTATTTTCACTGACTTTCAATGACTTTCCCTGACTTTCCAGGTCTGTGGGAACCCTGAACTATGCATTCCAATGGGAAAGTACCAACATCATCCTCACAAAGGCTTGTTTTGGCAGCTACTATGTGCCTTAAGAATGAGCATCCACAAGTGATCAAGGCTTCTCGAGAAAAAGACGAGAACAGTGCTTCAGAATCTTGCGAGGAACATACCAACTGACATGATCACTCAATGTTATCAGCTTCTTGTCCTGATAGCCACCTGTTTCGAAGACAACATTCTAAACTGTACTTCACACGCTGTTTCCTCACACCCGAATTTAAAGCCACAGATGGACATAAGCAGGAAATCCCCTTGGTAAGTTTGCACTTCAGGGGACTTTTGTCTTGAAGTTTTTTTACCATTACCTTTGGACAAGTCCTAACATCCTTTTTAGTAACAGGACAGACTTTTCTGGTACTTTCTCTTTCTTGATGGCATGGTGTACTGCATAGCCCAACTTGATATTGTTAGCAGTCAATAGATTTTCCTGGTTATCTACATCCAATCGAGATACATTGTGTTTCTCCCTAAAGCTCTTCAGTACCTCTGGTTTCACAAACTTTCCTGCCAAAGCTAATAAAATGTCTACCAGTGAATCATAGAGAAAAAGTGCCATTGGTGCTTAACTTTGGAACATTGTAAGAAACAATTCCATCTCTGATGCCAAAGAGTGGAATAATGTAAATTTTACTTCTAGAAGATTATATTTAAGAGCTCTTTTCACTACATTGAAAGATACAGATTAAATAGAAAATTCACTAACAAATTTCTTTAGGTGGGGTAACGTTTTCATGGCACGCTCAGCAACTGCAGTATTTTCTAACCATCTGATTGCACAAAATTTCTTGGGAAAAAGCTCTGATCCAGTTATTCTAATGTAATCTGCCCTCCTTGCAGATACATGCTTAAACAAATAGTAACTGTGCCTCAAAAAACTAACAACATTCTATTGTGTAGCAGAAATTCCAGTTTTGAAAGCACCATGGACCGTATGAAGCCCACAACTACCAATTTCTAGCAATGATGGCGAATCTTTACCAAAAGTGTCGGTGATACATATTTTTAAAGCTAACAAAAATGCCCAGTTTACGATGGGGGAATACATAGATACTTAAAATTAAATGCACCTGTCGGTATAATCTGAACGTCGGAAGCAATGCTGCAGCATGTCACGTCAGCAGGATAACAGACCAGCTTGAACCAGTTTGTATCATGTGAATTGACGCCACTTCCGAATCCGATGTTAAATAAAAGAAAATGGACGTGGGAACTGTTCGTTATTTGCCATTCAAAAATAAAAATGGGAGGGGAGACACTTGATGCTACGTCAATGCAAGCTGATCAATAAACAAAAAACGTATTGCCAACTACAACCTACCAAACAAAAATTCCCCGATTTTTTAAAAAATTCCCTGATTTTTTCCCTGATTATTCCCTGATTACAATATTCCCTGATTTTTCCAGGTTTTTCAGGGTTGGTAGACACCCTGTAAATATATTTGAATTAATGAGTGCAAATAAAAGTAAATTTATCAATTAAATTGTCGATTTCATTTCACTACTTCTTTTTGTCCATACAAAATAGTGATAATTCCAAAAAAATTATTCAATTGTATTCATAAAAGTATGGAATCATTTCATCAATGTTTTGTTATGACGTTGTCACATTAAACTATCGTCCGTAAACCGACTTTACAGACCACCAATTTTTTTTTGACGTGACATCTAATAAATCGATAAACGCCGGCTGCACGAACAAAAAAGTGTCCCGTTACGCACATTGTCCCATTTTGCTGTGTCCCGTTACGCTCATTTTATATTTCTCTTTGCTAACCTGAACCTCCTAGCATTGCGACCGAGTCCGTGGCGTACATAAAGTACATATACACAATAAAAACATGCGTAATGTTTTGATCAGCAATTCTTCAAATACATATTAGAAGATTGTTACTTAGATTTCAAATTTATAGCCACAAAAGAGGGTATTAAATGAAGCTTGGAAATACTGAGGCAAGCAGAGTTAATACTTTCAACACTTTCACTTTTACCAACATATACAGATGGAACAACAATTTTTAATAATAAACATGGAGTCGGAAACAAGTCGTTAAGTTACTATGGACATTAACACTCCATCTAAGTCAATATTGAACCAGTACATTATCTTTTATAGTCCATGCTCTACAACATTTCTATTAATCGCCGTTATTTCTTGGATGGTGAAGGAAGGCGGCGGGGCACAGTCCCCTTTTAATTTTAACATAAAATTGATATGTCGAGCACACATATGGTTGTCTACTCAATGTTTTATAATGAATGGTTTTTTTTTTTGTTTTTTTTTTTTTAAAAAGTTGAATGGTTGAGATACAGATACATTCCTCGAACTGGGTGGAGCAAGAAGAAAGAGACCTTCGCAGATTATGACTGGGTGAGGAAGAGAGTAGCAAATGGACTCGTCTCTTGTCCATGTATCACCCAATGTAGAACCCAGAGCCTGCCCCAAGGGCAATATTCGACATGCATTAAGAGCCCTATATAGCATGTTTTGTGGATATGTTTGTAGTGCATTTTTAGTTTGTAGATTGACACCTTCCCAGTGCAAATAGAAACCCCAAATTTTTTCCCCGCAATAGTTAAAGGGTTAATAAAGGTGCAATATTTTTCAGTTTGTATTTTTTACATTAATAGCATAGATAAAATAATTCTCATAATTATGGTATTTGCACTGGGATTTGCAGCTCACCTGTATATACTACCCAAAAAAAAAAAAAAAAAAGTGGTGAGCAGAGAATAGAAAATGCTGATTAAAATGGCGTGTTGAAACCCCTATGTCGTCGCTTTAAAACTCTCGGAAACTTCAGACGAAAAACAGTATTTGCACATTTTTCTGTGTCCGGGAGTTGCTTCCCTCGCGTGGCCGATGTTCAGGCAGTCGACGTGGGGCGCGTTAGTGGGGGTAGCAACCGTCCTTGGCTGCGAGAGGGGAGGTTATCACCCGCAGCACTCATGTTCAAGGTCGCTCAGAGTTGCCACCGATACCTACCTTTCTCCAAGGGGGGTGACAAGCTCATACAGACTGCCAGCCAAACAGGGTGGGCTTAGCCAACACCACCGACAAGATGACAAGGCCTGAGCGCTGGGGAAAGTTTAAGGCGTGACGTCACGCACAGTAGGCCGACCCTTAGCCCTGCTACCTGAACGAGCGAGGCAGTCATCTTGTACTTGCCTTGACGCGTTGTTGTGTTGTGATTTCTATTGCAGTCAGTAGTTTGCATATAGTGTTGGTGGTTTCAAGTGCACATTGCAATTACATAATATTTTAGAATGGTGTACAAGTGCTGTGTTCAAATTTCAGAGGAAATATACCAACGGGCCAACAGTGCACGTTTTTAAATTTCCTCAAGATGAAGACGCTAAAAAGAAATGGGTTTTAGCTATTCCAAGGGAAAATTTTGAGCCAAGTCTACGGTCACGAGTAAGAAATTATCTTTAATTTCGAAAGAAAGCACTACTTTTATGTAAACTTCAGTTTTTATTTAAAAACAAATTTATTCTTCTGTAGATACGTAGTTCTTTGAATTTTAAAGCCCGCACAACATAAAATATATAACATAATTCAATTCCCCTCCCCCTTTCCAATATTAGCTGTAACTATAAGCATAATGCGGAATATTTGAATGTTTGTTTCAGTACCTCTCATTTATGGTATGTATTACTATACACCGTAATCATACGTTAACATTCGAGTGTATTATAGAAACACAAGGCGCAGGTATCATTCACATAAACAAGCATTTCGAAACATAAAAATTTGTTTTTGAATTCTTTAAGCTCACACGTGTTGTTTTAAAATGTAGATCTACATATCTAGGTATACTGCCTAGTATCCCTGTGATGCAAAATTTTACATTGTACTAAAAAATAGTTGTGTTGGTTAGGCATTAATAATAATAAATAATAATAATATTGTTAAAAAAAATTCCAATGCCGAAAACGCACTGCGGTTAATTCTGTAGTTAACTCAGTCAGAATTTAATACTATGTACATTTAGATTAAATATATTAAATGTAAAATTAATTTATTGAAGTCTCTTTGCTTCTCCGATTGGATACTTTTGTGTTTAAAACTAAATTGATTTTATTTTTATTTATATATATATATATATATATATATATATATATATATATATATATATATACATACATACATATATATATATACATACATACATATATATATATATATAGCTATGAAATGCATACGTTGTATTAACTGTTCATGCTTAAAATCTGATGATTAAAATTAAATTTTCATACGAGTTATAAAAAAAGTTGAGAAAGATATTTGCAATAGTCTGAGCTATTTTAATTCACAACCATTGTAAGAATTTTTTTATCAATAATTCAATTTAGATAATTATCCGAATACAGAAATACGTATGTATAAGTTTGAAATGTGTTTACAGTCATTTGGGGAAATATCAATTTAAGTTTTTTGTAGAAAAAATTTATTTTATCTTATGTTAGTTCATAATATTTGCGAACTGTGTCATTTAATTCGGAATTATGTTGCTGTGTTGGTCAACAACTATTAAAGGCGTACACATTTTGTGCGTTATTGCTTACCTCTTTTAAAATTTATTAAATATTATTTTGTTTATCAAAAAATTTCACAAAAATATAAAATAACCCTATTTTAAATATGAAATGTCATCCAAATTATTTGGATTTCTTAAATTGTGTCAGGGGATATGATAACTTAGAAAATGTGTTTGCATAATGTTTTCCTTGTGTTAAGAATACATGAAAAATAGCCATGACACTTTTTTGACTTTTATATCAAATCATCATTGATATCGTTTATCGAATAAACGCACTTGCCATACAGTTGATATATTAGTGTATACATTTTATTTTATATAGTTCAATGGAAGCTATTAAAATCATACTTAGGTGTTACAGGGATTTGAACCCAAGATTTAATATTTTTATTATTTTATTACATTTTAAGGACTCAAAGTAACGTATTTTTGTAAGTCTGAAATTGCATTCGTTCTTTTAATTATTCTTGCAATGGGGAAGATTAAACATGGTTGCTACAGAAATAGAATCTTAGAATTCCCTGACTTTTCCCTGTTTTCCAGAAATTTAAGAGAAAAATTCCCTGACTTTCTTATGAAGTACATACCATAAATATTAACGTGCATATGATTAAATGTAATATAAAAATTTCATCATGAGGTAAAATAAGGTTTTTTGGTAAAGATGTAGTGTACGGATTAGCGCCAAAAAAAAATCGTACAAATATAAAATAACTTTCATTATATGCTCTTTTACGTCCTCTTTTCATAACCGCCTGCGGAGATAAAAAATTCCAATTACTTTTGGAGATATCGCCGTTCTTATTTTGCAATACAAGCCCAATGTAATCATTCAACAGACACCATTTTATATTTTGCCGTGTGCGTGAATGCCTAAACAGAAATTTTCCATTAGGTAAGGTTAGTTACACTATAAATACTTCAAAATAAACGGAAATTAAAAACAATATCAATTAATTTTACTTGTATAGTTTTAAGTATTTATAATGTAACTGACCTGACCTAACAAAACGGGACAAAGGTAGATTAGGTCAGGTCAGCTACAGTATAAATACTTTGAAACTGAACGGACATTAAAAATAATAAAAATTAATTTTAATTGTTGTTTAGTTTTAAAGTATTTATAATGTAGCTGACCTGACCTAACAAACCGGGAAAAAGGATGAACAGTAGGAACTCACGTAATTTTCTTTTTACGTGATGTAGGTAGTCGTTCAACTACGTCGCGAAAAAAAAAAAATCATACTTGTAAACAAGCAACAATGGTGAACGCGGGAAGCCTACGATTCACTCATCCTTCTGGACATACCCGAATACTCACGTTGGCAAGCCTTCTTTCAACAGACGAGAGGCAAACGCTCGATCGGGAGATAATACTTGGCCCGATCGTGCATCTTCGGTTTTTTTTTTGTTTATTGTAAATAAATATGCAACTCATGAAAACTAATGGTCAATTAGGTTATGTTAACTACATTATAAATACTTTAAAACATTGTGGATGGTTGATTTGGTTAGGATAGCTACATTAAAAATACTGTGAAATCGTGTGAACGGTTTCCTAGCCATGGATAGCTACATATTAAAAAGTTATTTGCTAAGCAACCATAAAATGATTTTACAGTTTTTTTAATGTAGCTATACTTACCTAATATAACCAACCATCCACAATTTTTAAAGTATTTATAATTACTCTTGCTAATTTTAAGAAAAGAAGGCTTGCCAACGTGAGTATTCGGGTATGTCCAGAAGGATGAGTGAATCGTAGGCTTCCCGCTGAACGCCGCATCAGTGAACAGCATGAAAATTAAAAAAATTCCATATCTCCTAAAGTATTTGGAATTTCTGATCTCCGCCTGGTTTAATGAAAAGAGGAAGTTAAAGAGCACAGAATAAAGGTATTTTTGGAATTTTAAATTTTTTTTAACAAATATTACCCAAATATGAAAATTAAAAAAATCAATATCTCCTAAAGTATTTGGAATTTCTTATCTCCGCAGGCGGTTATGAAAAGAGGGCGTAAAAGAGCATATAATGAAAGTTATTTTATATTTGTACGATTTTTTTTGGCGCTAATCCGTACACTACATATTTACCGGTTTTTTTATTGTGTTATTTTGACGGCAGAATTGCGAATATTTTTTTTCCTTTGACATGGCTGGTGAGAGCTCTTCGGCCCATATTGCTGAGTTGAATACTTTTGTAGCACAAAGTGCAGTATGCAGAATTTATGTTTTTAGCAGAGGGTTTGATATGCTGAAACTGTGACTCCTTGAGCCAATTCTCCTTAAAAGTAGTTTTCTTCGACATCTAAGCTAAAAAAAAAGTACATAATATTTTTAGGTTAGGTTAAAAAATTATTGTTTATGCATTCTTAAAAAAAATATTACTACACAAATACAAAAACTATTACAAATTCACACCTAGCAATATAACGGGCCTACTTAGAGAATTACAATAGCAGCATTACAACATGCAATACTCTTACATTCTTACAATGTTAACTAACGCTTAAGTGTCACGCAACAGAACTCACGGATTATAACGGTTGAAAAAAAAGTAATTAAAAAAATAGTTAGAAAAAATGCAAAAACATAACCGCACACAAAACCCACCTGTTTTCGTATCAGCTTGGTAGTTTTCAAAATGAGAATTAGTATTGCTTTAACAAAATGCACTTTATTTTCTTATGATCGCATCAAAAACTAATTTCACTTGAAACAACACCTTTAAATTCACGTAATAAGCTTTTTACTCATCTTATTCCACGTGAAAATAAGCCTTAAAAAGATAAACGACGCCATGCCCGTTCTGTAGTTCACTGCATGGAACGGAACAAAACACAAAGTCTCAAGGGCAAATTAAAAAGGATCAAAACACGAACAAATGAAGGCCGGGTTCGCTAGTGAACAAACGAGTGCCTGGATTGGCCAGAAGTTATGGTGGGTGGTTGTAACAGCCTATTGCAACGGACAATCGTATACCGAGTAAAAATAGTTGCAGTTGCCGTGTGCCTTAAGCAGCAGCCTTTTAGCGGAGACGTTCGGTAGCGGTACGAGCGCATCAAAACAAAGCTTTGTTTGAATTATAAGCAACTTTAAAATTTCCAGAATTTGTAGAATTTTCCCTGACTTTTCCCGGAATTCCCTGACCATTTTAATTTCCCTGACATTTCCTGGTTTTCCCGGTTTTCTAGTCCTGTAGCAACCATGTTAAAACATTTTTATGGATTTTATTTTAAAAGTTGATTTTTGTTGTGTGTATGATGTAATTTTGATGTTGTAAATTATGGCGGTAAAAGTGGCTATATGTAATAGGAAATGACTTTGAAAAAATGTGTAAATAAATACTTGAGATAAATAAGTTAACACTCTCAATGGTGAATTAGAATGCAGATCACTTTAATGTTAATAATAATTTTTTTCTGTACATTGCTAGCTACTTTGATATGTGCTGCTTTGATAAGATTGTCAGATTGATTGTGAATTACCTTAAACAGTTCGAAGGATATGTTTTCAGATTGTCATAAAACAAGAATAAATCATTACAATGTAAGATTTTTTAACTTCCTGCCAAGCTATTTTTTTTTAATTTATTTGACCGTTCCACTAGTTTAAAAGTGTATTAAATGGAGTCATTGATTTTTAAAAATAGCATTGTTTTTATTGAATTACTAAATCATCAAAGAACTGTAATTCAAAACCTTTTTATCCACAGTGCCAATAAATGTAATTATTTATGTGTTGATACTTAGATATAAGAATATATAGGCACCTACGTAAAAATTCTAACTTGTAGTACACTGTTATTTTAATATCATACAATTTATTTTCACAACAGAAAACTCTTTTTCTAAATAAATTCTTTATACAATACCTTGTCTAAATTGTAGTTATTAAAAAAAACTAAATTCAAAAGGAAGTTATATGAGTTTAAAAAAAAAAACTTGTACTGTGTTTCATGTCGTAACTGTTTTTATAGAAACTGAGAGACTTTCTACATAAAAATGTTTGTTAAGTTATTACTCTGCAAAAAGCAAACACTTGATACAAAAACCTAAAATCCTTCTGTGCAAGTTTGCCGAGCTCCTGTAACGGCCAGCACTGCCGTCTGAAGGTGGCCTCGGCGGGGGAAGGATGGCCTACTGTGGATGACGTCACAAGGATGCGCGCAGGCCTGAAGTTCTAGTCGGTGTTGGCTTAGCGCGAGATGTTAGTAACAATGGCCGGACAGCAAGCAATCAGAGCAGTCGCCTCCATTTTATCTGGAATATCCCTAAAACAGGGGGGAGGGGATGGAATCATAACATCAAAACTTGTTCAGAAATTAAAATTTGGATGTCATTCGCACTCCCGTAAATCTAGTCTTGTTTAATCACAATAAGGTAACTAAGTCAAATTTATATTTGAATTAATGAAATAAAATTAGATCCGGTTTAGGTACTAATTATTTTTATCACTGTAAACTTTTTTCATTTAGGTTTTGAGCTTCATGCCTGGTTTATGCCATTATACCGCAAATTATTGCAAGCATTACACGTAAGACGGTTATCGTAAATTACTAATTTTGATTTTTTGTTTCTCATTTCAGATTATATTTTTGTCACTGTTTGTGTATCTGGTCATTGCAATACATACCTAGGTGACTGTGAATTAGAGCAAAAATAGGTGAGATTTAAGATGGTGCTCGTTCTACATTCACACTTTGACATTTGTGTAACGGGTCCTCGCAGTTTATGTCAAAGCTAAACCCGTCAGTAAAGCAAGCTGTATGTAAGACGGTTCTGGTATCGTTATAAGTAGGGACACCTGTATTTCGCAATTTTATTTCATGTCAAGGTATTTCACAAAACACTGTAGCTTTTTCTGAGAGTCATGGCAAATTGTGAGGGTGCAGCAGTGCGGTGACCACATTCTAATTGGCCCTGTCAAGAGCGGGACGACACCTCTCCCCGACCTGAGCCAATAACCACAGGAGAAAAGCTACAGTATTTTGTGAAATACGTTGACACGAAATGTATTCGCGAAATACACATGTCCCTAGTTATATGTCAGACTTATCTCTTTGGCCACTAGGTCGGTCCTCACTATATATCCAAACATGCTCATCGCTTATGTTCGCAACATTACAAAACTCAGTAAACAAAGAAGTGTGTAAGATGGTTCTCGTATATTTTTTTTAATTTTCCAATACTCTGATATCATTGGCCACATAGATCAGTCCTCATTTAACACAGATAATTCACCAATAAAGTGTAGCTTAGTCTTCAAAGTGTATGATAAAATAAAAACGTGTGTATAGTCACCGTACATCTCCATTCGTCCTTTCTGTACCACACATATATGAATTGTTAATATTTTCATGTTTGAGCATTTCAGAAATAATTGTTTCAAAGGAACATGTCTATTCTTCTTGTCATAATTCAACACTTGTTATTTCTCAGAGTGTTTGGTTTGTTCACAATCAATTATTAAAGACAATCAAAAAGGATAAACTTCGCGCACGGCGAGTATAATGAAAGTTCTGTGTAACACGGTCCTCATATTAAAGTGTACGATTTGTTATGATGTGTATTTCACTTTGAGTGGTGCCCGGTCCTCGGAGCGCTGAAGGTCTTCGCGGTGCCGGAGAAAACCCATGCGCTGGTCCTCGCTTCATAAAATATTCCAACACGCACACGCACACGTATTTCCATGGCAAATTCAGATTCCGAATAGGCAAGGAAGCCACTGTAAAAATTGCTTATTTTATTTGAGCACACAAAATTTAAAAAAAAAACATTAAAGCCTACTCCAAACCGGCGTGTTCACGATAAAAATAAATGTATCATTTCAGTCTTGACATTTAATGTTACAGTAAGTAAGTAAACGATAGTGGAAATTAATCTTTGGTAGAGCTTATCACCAAAAAAAAAAAGCTATACTGTGTGTTATCTTACATTTTTTTAGAAATAGTAAGTCGAAAATTTGATTCCATGAATTAGGTACTGCTCCTCCATTCGACAAAAAAGAAATTACTATCGAGATCATGCAAATACATTTTAAACTCATATGTTATTTTGTTTGTGTTGCCACCTGAAAAAAAAGATTGTTTAAATTTAATAGAATTAAAAATAAGGTAGACTACACAAAAAATACAATAAAACTAAAAGAATTTAAAAAAAACATTTTGGTTCCGAAATCTTTGCAGTGTAGCCATAATGCACACGAACCCACATAGCATTGGCGCATACCGAGGACCCGGTCCTTACTTTTACCTGAATTGTGTGGAATATATAATGAAAATCTTAGTCGGTCCATACTTACAGCATTTGAACGAGCTGTGTAAAGATTCTGTTACAAAACTAGGCTGGTTCTCCCTCTGTGTGTTCTGAACTCTTGTGTGAAAAGTTCGTTACTTTTCGTAGGACCTCGTAAGGCCTGGCTAAAATCATGGTCCTAACAAGATACAATATATTCACAGTTGCAATACACAAATATTTAAATTGCGTAAATTTCCAAAATTTTATAGTGTGTGTAAGATATGTAAAATCGCCCCATTTCATCGATTACTTATATAAGATGTAGATATTTATTTCCTAGTGGTCCTCGTATGTTATCTTAAATTTCCGGTCCTCGGAAAATACTATGGTCCCGTATAAGTGTGTGTGTGTGTGTGTGTCTGTCTTCGGTGTGTCTGTCTGTGTGTGTGTGTGTCTGTGTGTGTGTGTGTGTCTGTCTGTCTGCGTGTGTCTGTGTGTGTGTCTGTGTGTGTGTGTCTGTGTGTGTGTGTCTGTGTGTGTGTCTGTGTGTGTCTGTCTGTGTGTGTCTGTGTGTGTCTGTCTGTGTGTGTCTGTGTGTGTCTTTCTGTGTGTGTCTGTCTGTGTCTGTGTGTGTGTGTATATAAAGAAATTAAATGCAAAATGATTTTCACCAAACTGTTTTCTTTCCTTCATTATTTATTGCAAAAACTTTACTTATAAAATGTTTTGCAATGTTTTAATAAAGCTAAGCTATAATATAATTTTTTTAATTTTACATATGGCTGGAGAACCTTTCATTCTCACCATTCAGTTTAAGACCTAAATGCTGGTCGTCGGTTCATTTTAATTCAAATAAATTATTTCTGTATGAGGTTCTGTTCAGCTCGGTTCGAAATTTTTTTGCTATGGTTCAATTCGGTTCGGTTCGGTTCGAAACCAGAGAACTGAGGTTCGCCCAGCTCTAGAAAATTGTATACCTAAACTATATTATGAAGGTTGTAACGCCCCTCATGCCTCAAAATTGAATTATTTTAAATTAATTAAAAAGAGCCTTGGAAACTTGCTGGGTAAGAATAATAAGAAAAATAAGTTTATTGACCAGAGGTGGCACGAGGTGGAGAACAAGACAATTTGGAACTCCCTGACACAAGCAACTGGGAAGCTGGTGGATCGTTTAAGGGAAGAAGGTATATCGTAAATAAATTAACACTACACAAGTAGCTTGGTCTATAGGTTCCCTGTTTTATTTAAAAATGTAAATAATGAATTCCGTTTTCCATTTTATTTGGCATTTATAAGTTTCCCAATTAATGATATTAACAATATACTTTAGTTTTTCGAGAAAGGGCCGGCCCTATATTAGTATAACAACACATACTCAACTTTCCCAACAAACAATTACATAAACAAAAATTTATAAGTATCACACCAAAATTTGATTTGTCCAATTATTACATCGATGATTAGTTTTATTGATTCTACATATTCTTGAGGAAAGCACTGTTCGCTGGTAGGCTATTCATTCGATTAATGTAGTTCGTAGCTAGAAGGTGGGGGGGGGGGGGGGGGGATGTTGATTTCACATTACCACCCGGGTCTTCAAAAGATAACGTCGGGTCGCGGAAACATCTCTTCTAACGTGACCCGCAGTGGAGGTGCAGGACCACGAGCTAAGAGCAATTTGTCTCTTCAGCACTTCGACCTTGTCTGAAACCCAAATCAAATTCAAAACGAATTAGACTTGCTTCCAGACAGTCCTACACCGTCGGAGCAAAAGGCCAACAAACGGGAATGTGGGGGAGAAGGCCGGATTACTCACCAAACAGGGTGTAGAGTACGGAGCTCACTAGGTGTCTCGCGCCGACATCAGGATGCCGCGGACCGAGAAGACGCGGATGCGCGAACGAAGCCGAAAATTTAGGAAAAAAAATTAAAAAACACTAAATCTTAAAAATTAGAGACATGACTTGAACTAATTACTACTACTGACCGACTACTGAAACAAATGGGATCACATCCCATAGATCAACTGACTACATCTCTTCTGCACCCGAAATCGCAATTCCCGCGAAAAACCTCCTAGCGCAGAGGACGTCGAGAAGACATGGTCAGTAGCCGCGATCAAAGGACTGAGTGCCACGATGGCGGATAAAGCTCCTAATTAAATCGGGCGGTGAGGCACCGGGTCAAAGGAGTGGGGAGGTTCGGTTCTAGGCCGAAAATTTCCGAAGGTGCCCGGGTGGTTGTACGCACGACTTCAGTAGTTCGCGCCAAAGGGCGACTGCTGCGGTCTCTACTGGCAGGACCGGAAGCAACCAACAATCGACTTCTACAGGTCGGGAGGAAGAAGCATAGGGCCATAAGGCGTAGCGGCGCTGCGCTCTGGCGGTGTAAAGGGGAACTAACGGAGGCAGTGAACTGACTCGCCGCCAGGTGTCACGGCGTAGTCTCAGCTCGCTGGCCAACATGGGTGAAGTTGCTTTTTTCTGCCGCTAGGTTTCGCGGAGGTCTCTTTAGGTCTCTTGGCTAAGTTCATGTCAGGTCACTGCTCCTTGATTTCTCAGAACTAAGGGGGGAGGGTGGGGGAAACAAAAGGGAAGGGGCTTCGGTCCACTGGCACAAAGTTTAAATCCGTGGCGTACACCGGCCTAACAAAAAGTAAATCACCCCCATTAACAACCAGATAAATTAAAAAATAAGAAACCCCAAAAAATTTTAAAATTATAGAAAAAATTAAAAAAGGTGACGAAATGCCTAATTTCCGGCACAAGGTAACGGAAATGGCACAAACATAAGATAAACTACGCTGCATTTTGTCAATTAGCATAACTACTCGATCATTTCCAACCTTCAATAATATAACATCGCAGAAAAAAAGTAACTTTTTTTAAATGGTGTCTGTTATACAAACGTATTTTATTGAAAACATAGGAAGGATTAATTTAACAGAGAATTAGACAGATGCAAACTTACATGTGTGGTTTTTGAGGTTATTAGTCTCTATTTTATATCTGTTGTATACACTATGCACTGATTTTATACATGTGATTTTTTTTAATACATAGGCCTATGTAATTTTTTAAAATAAATGTGTGATTTTTTTTTAATAACATATGATGAAGTTTAGTGTGGGACTGGGATTCGAGATTCGATGACAAACACTGAGGATTCGAACAAGGATTCGGATTAGACGAAAATGTGGATTCGTCCCATCCATAGAAAAAATTAAACATTATGCAGAATTATTTAACCCTTTATATTTTTTTTTAAAAACAAGGATTTTGACACGGTCTGGATCAAGACGATTCCATTTTTGGTCACATATGTTTCCTACAGCGCTGAACACTGTCGCAGGTGGTGAACACAAATATTTTTTGGACAGTTTATGTAGCCTGGGTGAACACACAGACTGAGTTTTCCAGTATTCGAGGATGTTTATTTCGGGGTTAACTGTAGGATCACGTAAGAATCTGGTCACTTCATCAATTGCTGTAGAATCCGATTTGGTGGATTTAAGGCATTCAGGCATTATCTGTGAGTACAGTGATTCATGTATCCACGGAAATCGGAAAACGAAATTCAACATCCGACGGAACAATATTTTGTAGTTACCAACTTGACGTTTGCAGGGTGTCTACCAGATCAAGTAAATGAAATTCCCTGATTTTTCCAGGTTTTCCAGGTCTAAAACTGAACTTTTCCAGGTTTTCTGTAACACAATTACGACATTCCACGAAACTGAAAAAACTGCATAACAGTACATTGATGGGTTTCAAAGTATTTCAACTCACTTAAATTAGTAAAAATAATACCTTCTTCCAGACGTGGCCAGTGACTCAATTAACATGCTACTGCAAATATTTCACACACTTACTTTTGCAAAAACATAAGTAAAAGGAAGCTCCCATCAATTTCGCAGTGACTCAACTTTTGCATCTATTGCACTTACTTCAGAACGAGCCAAATCCAACACTCGAACCTTCTTCAACTGCAATGCCTTGATCTCCTCTTCAACTCTTCTTTTTCTGCTTTCTTCTTGTCTGTAGCTTCCTTTTCTTTTTGTTTTGTTTGCAGGGCTTCCTTACGCCTACAACTAGCATTTCTTACATACTGTAACATGGACTTGGTGATATCAACATGCTCTACACCTCCAGAACGTTGAACAAAGTCGTACATCTGTCTTTGTGCGATCAGTATTTCTTCCTGCAAGTTTTCAGTCAGCAAATTAGAATTTACTGAAAATCCTCTCTCCAATGATGCATTTCCATGGGAAAGTACCAACATCATCCTCACAAACTTTAGAAGGCCTGTTTTGGCAGCTACTGTATGTGCCTTAAGAATGAGCATCCACAAGTGATCAAGGCGCCAGTCTTCTCGAGAAAAAGATGAGAACAGTGCCTCAGAATCTTGCGAGGAACATACCAACTCAATGTTATCAGCTTCTTGTCCTTATAGCCTCTTGTTTTGAAGACAACATTCTAAACTGTATTCCACACACTGTTTCCTCACACCCGAATTTAAAGCCACAGACGGACATAAGCAGGAAATTCCCTTGTTAAGTTTGAACTTCAGGGGACTTTTGTCTTGAAGATTTTTTACCATAACCTTTAGACAAGTCCTAACATCATTTTTCAGTAACAGGACAGACTTTACTGGTACTTTCTCTTTCTTGATGGCATGGCGTACTGCATAACCCAACTTGATATTGTTAGCAGTCAATATATTTTCCTGGTTATCTACATCCAATCGAGATACATTGTGTTTCTCCCTAAAGCTCTTCAGTACCTCTGGTTTCACAAACTTTCCTGCCAATGAATCTACCAGTGAATCATAAAGAAAAGGTGCCATGGGTGCTTCACTTTGGAAAATTGTGAGAAACAATTCCAGCTCTGATGCCAAAGAGTAGAAGAATGTCAATTTTACTTTCTTCAAGAGCACTTTTCACTACACTGAAAGACACAGATAAAATAGAAACTTCACTAACAAATTTCTTTAGGTGGGGTAACGTTTTCATGGCACGCTCAGCAACTGCAGTATTCCATCTGATTGCACAAAATTTCTTGGAAAAAAGCTCTGATCCAGTTATTCTAATGTAATCTGCCCTCCTTGCAGGTAGGTACATGCATAAACAAATAGTAACTGTGCCTCAAAAAACTAACAACGTCCAATTGTATAGCAGAAATTACAGTTTTGAAAGCACCATGGACCATATGAAGCCCACAGCTACCAATTTTGTAGCAACGATGGCGAATCTTCACCAAAAGTGTCTGTGAAGTGTATTTTCAAAGCTAACAAAAATGCCCAGTTTACGTTGAGGGCATCCATTGATGCACCTGTCAGTATAATCCTAACGTGGGA
Organism: Bacillus rossius redtenbacheri; assembly: GCF_032445375.1. NCBI lineage: Eukaryota > Metazoa > Arthropoda > Insecta > Phasmatodea > Bacillidae > Bacillus > Bacillus rossius. The sequence continues at coordinate 9,935,922 of NC_086337.1, forward strand.
AGCACATGCTGCAGCACGTCACGTCAGCAGGATAACAGACCAGCTTGTATCACATGATTTAACGCACTTCTGAATCCGATGGTAAATAAAAGAAAATGGACGTAGGAACTGTTCGTTATTTTCCATTCAAAAATAAAAAAATGGAGCGCGATTCACTTGATACTACGTCAATGCAAGCAGATCAATAAACAAAAAACATATTGCCAACTACAACCTACCAAACAAAAATTTCCTGATTTTTCCCTGATTACAATATTCCCTGATTTTTCCAGGTTTTCCAGGTTTTCCAGGGTCAGTAGACACCCTGCATTTGTTTAAAGTCCCAAATGAAAATAAACGCTTTCCTGAAATATTTAATGGAAACTGAAAGGCACCATCTTGGCTTCAATGGTTTTAGGCCATAAGAAATAAGAAATATTGTTGTGCGTCTTTTTAAATTAAGCCTCACTAAAGCATAGTGATTAATATGCCCGAAGTTAAAAGTGACGGGGTGTTTTCTCTAGTTTACCCATTAAAATTCTTTATATTAATATTAGTTATTTTTTGTGTTGCTCAAAATGATTGGCTAACAAATTCATTGGTTGGCCATCATGGAATTCTCAGGTAATACATATTTTAATGTTGGTAGTCTACACAAACCAAACTTGGTCCTAAAAAAATTCATAAATAAAATGTGTATCAGAATAATTAAATTGGAATCGCGATTAAAATAATAATTGTATAATGTATTAATTTTTGTCATTCATTATTATTGTTATTACTACATGATTGTGCGACCGTAACTTGTGATGAAAGTCGGCATTATAGTTATAACGGTTCGTTATATATAAAAGAAACAGTTCAACGCCGATTGTATTTTTTGTTGTTTTTTATTTTTTTCCAACAGAATGCCCCGACGAATCCAAACACTTACAATGGTTCATTCACTCGTTCCACATGTATATCTGACTGTCGAAAATTGCTCGTAGTTCGCGTGATGAGAATTAACGGAAAAAATAGCGTCCTTCAGTAATGTTTTTACTAGTACACGAAGATGGTGCGACCTCAAACAGGGCCGCACCCAGCGAAAACGAATTTCGCTACGAGCCGAATGCCGACGAAGGTGGCCGTAATTTCTAATTATTGTCCGAAAGAAAATAAAACAAATTAGGTTGACTTAATACTCGGCCTGGCTCTGACCACCAACGTTAAGTTATCCATTAGCACATTACATCATAATTTAGCGAGAAGCCACCGAACGCGACCTACTGGGGCAGCGATCGACAGACGACTGGTGAAGTCCTGATCTGACTGTCGAAAATTGCTCGTAGTTCGCTTGATGAGAATTAGCGGAAAAAATAGCGTCCTTCAGTAATGTTTTTACTAGTACACGAAGATGGTGCGACCTCAAACAGGGCCGCACCCAGCGAAAACGGATTTCGCTACGAGCCGAACGCCGACGAAGGTGGCCGCAATTTCTAATTATGTACTGTTCGAAAGAAAAAAAACAAATTAGGTTGACTTAATACTCGGCCTGGCTCTGACCACCAACGTGAAATTATCCATTAGCAAATTACTGCATAATTTAGCGAGAAGCCACCGAACGCGACCTACTGGGGCAGCGATTGACAGACGACTGGTGAAGTCCTGCCACACTCTTCTCCACGCAGGGAGTAGACGTCACATGACCTCACCGACCAATCACATGCACGCTTCATTCATGCTACAGGTACAAGGCAATCACAGAACAAGTTACAATACATGAAAAAACCATTTACACACAGAACTCTGGGCTTCCCCTGATCTATCTCTTTTCAATTACACATCGAAATCGGGGACTCCCATTCTCGTTCTCTCTCCCACACCGTGAGACAGCAGTTATCACTCAGTTCCCACGCAGTGGGGGAATTACCGTCTTTACCTCGGTTGGCGAGGAAGCACTGTTTCTTTCTCACTTACACTTACAGGCCTCTCATGCCTCTCTTTCTAACCATCACACCAGACACAGTCCCTTGTTCTAGAATCATTCCATACGTTAATGAACATTATAAACAGCAATTATAATACAAATTACTTTACAACATTAAAATCATTTAGAAATAACCTGAAAAAGTAGGTTATTATTTTATTAGACATTTTCAATCAGTACTATTTTTTATGTAATTATTCACAAAGAAGTCGCTGTAGTAGAATTTTACCTGTTTAGCCCTACTTTTTCAGGTTTTTCTCAATAAGTTTAATTTTGGTAAAGTAATTTGTATTATGATTGCTGTTCTTAATTTTTATTAACGTATTGTAATATAATTATAAATCACGGGACTGTGTCTGGTGTGATGGTTAGAAAGAGAGGCATGGGAGGCCTGTAAGTGTAAGTGAGAAAGAAACAGTGCTTCCCCGCCAACCGAGATAAAGACGGTAATTCCCCCACTGCGTGGGAACTGAGTGATAACTGCTGTCTCACGGTGTGGGAGAGAGAACGAGATTGGGAGTCCCCGATTTCGATGTGAAATTGAAAAGAGACAAATCAGGGGAAGCCCAGAGTTCTGTATGTAAAAGATTTTTTCATGTATTGTAACTTGTTCTGTGATTGGCTTGTACCTGTAGCATGAATGAAGCGTGCATGTGATTGGTCGGTGAGGTCATGTGTCTTATTCTCCCTGCGTGGAGGAGACGGTGACAAGACTTCACCAGTCGTCTGTCGATCGCTGCCCCAGTAGGTCTCGCCAAATTATAATGTAATTTGCTAATGGATAATTTAACGTTGGTGGTCAGAGCCAGGCCGAGTATTAAGTCAACCTAATATGTTTTATTTTCTTTCGAACAGTACATAATTAGAAATTGTGGCCACCTTCGTCGGCGTTCGGCTCGTAGCGAAATCCGTTTTCGCTGGGTGCGGCCCTGTTTGAGGTCGCACCATCTTTGTGTACTAGTAAAAACATTACTGAAGGACGCTATTTTTTCCGTTAATTCTCATCAAGCGAACTACGAGCAATTTTCGACAGTCAGATATACATGTGGAACGAGGGAATGAACCATTGTAAGTGTTTGGATTCGTCGGGGCATTCTATTTGAAAAAAATTAAAAACAACAAAAATTACAATCGGCGTTGAACTGTTTATTTTGTATATAACGAACCGTTATATAGTTGTATTACTAAGTAACAGATTTCTCGGTAAAGTTATTAAAAAAAAAAAAAACAAGATTCATATTACTAGTCTAGGTCCTAAATGTGCTTTATTTTATTTTTTAGAATATTCAGAAAATACATGTGTGATTTATGCCTTATTTAATGCCAATGTAGCGACAATGCATCCATGTTCATGAATATAAAGTAAGTTTCCCAAATCAGTACATGCTTCATAATTTTTTTTATATAATAACGAATTAAAAGTACAATACAGTCAGTAGAACCTCGTTAATCCGTGATGCGCTAATTCGGGAATTAAATAATCCGGGACGATTTATAAGAGCAGAAAAAAATGATAAGTAAAAATTGTCTGCGCTTAAAATTAACATCACGCGGGCCAGCGGCCGGCAAACACTGCAAGCCATCGGGTGGGCCGCCAAACTCTGCAACGATGCCCTTTGTGTCGCCCCCCTTTCAGCTGTTACATTTGTCACTCTTTAAACTTGAAGGGGATGTCCTGACTTCTGCTTCCCATCTCCCTTTGTTTGAATGTTTTTTCACGTGCTGCTGAGTTATTTTCCACCCGCCAACGCCAACACACGGCAGGCGCACCTGGCGAGTGGTGTCTGGCTGGCATTCGGCTGTACGAAGGGCGGGGGAGGGGGGGCCTACCCAAAATTTATGTGAGCAAGGTCAGCACAATCTTATCTTTCTCTCTTTGGCTGTTGTAAATGACCATGAACTAATGGCTACGCAGTGCTGTATTTTTTTAAGCCGAGACACTAATTCCAAGACAGCCGGCCCTTACCGTGAACGGATTATCCGGGTTTATTAATTTTTTTACAGGATTTCAATTATCCGGGCATCTGCAGGTCCCATATAACACGAATAATGGGGAGTTTACTATTTTTTATTCATCTAATGCCAAGGCGCAGTAAGCCTCAGGAGATGTTATGTCACATGACCTTGGCCTTAACTCAGCTGCACACCGGTGTCTGAGAAACTTGACAAGACCTTCCGGGCTTTTAATCGCTAGTCCGTGAAATTCGGTAATCCGTGATTATCTCGGTCCAGACCATCACGTATTAACGAGGTTCTACTGTACCTCAATAGGATGTGTTCCAAGGAAAACGTAAACAGGCCAAGTAAATTGTAAGCATTTAAGTTTTTAAAGTACTACATTTACATCAATATTTTTCCTCGAATCCCGAATCTTTTCCCTTGAATTTCGAATCTTTCGAATACTAGAGATTCGATGGGATTCAAGGATTCGAGGATTCGACAGGCCCATCCCTATTTAAAACTCAACTCAATATTTTGAGTACTTGTACCCCACTAATCTCCAAAATTCTGTAACTGGTCATCTAAAACAATAATTATCATGGAAAATTATCTAATTATTATTACTCTTATTTCACAGAAGCCACACTACTGAAAAATTACAAAAATATTAATGTATTTCTAAATAAGGCAAAATCAAGATGCCAATAAAATCTGTTTTGTTAATACAGTATATCCAAACTGGTAACAACGAGAAACTATAGGGGGAAAAGTTAAATCTGAACCGTCTCTCTTATCGCTGCGCGCATGGGCTGCCTTCCCCTTTACCGCCCCTTAGCGCAACGACAGTGTCTGGAGGGGAAGGCGTGGCGACCCCTCCAAATCAAGGCGATGGAGTGTCAGCCCGTCTTACATGAACGCAACAGAAGGGTTATAACACATGAACTGCATCATGTAATCACAACTGGAAAATACACTACATCGTTAACCAATGTCCAAATCATTCAAACACATACATATTTACAAAAATAAATCAAGTTAACAGAACATCAGTATGCTAACAGTCACGCTATTTGTTTGCAGTCATAAAAAACCTCTCTGTGAAAAAACTATATTGTCATAAACAAAAATGCTGCATGTGTTAAATTATTCTTTCTTTGAAGGCTTAGTTATCAAATTATCATTTGGTTAAGGGTTCTGTAAAAATAGCATTTTCTTAAAGGTAAAATACAGAACATTTGCGTTTTGTCACTACTTTTTCCGTCACTAATGTTCGACGCAAAACTGCGTGTTGATAATAGATACATAATTTTAAGATGCCAACGTAATATTTTAATAGTTAGATTGTTATTATAGTAGCTATGTTATTTACCTAATCTGAGTCTGATGTGAAGCTGGCATTTTCCGTTTCACTTGAGGAATCTTCGTCTGTAGATTCTTCAAGATTAACAATAATCTTATCTATTTCAGTATATAATAACCTATCACTGTTCCAGTATTCATTCTCAATTTTTTCCACATGCCGGCAGCATTCTTTCCATTGCTCTTTAGAGTAGCTACTAAACAGCTGTTCACATAATGTCTTCTTGTCTTCGAGTGAGGATGATATTTCTTCGCACTCTTGTCCTTTAATATATCCCCACACTAACTCAATCGGATTGAGGTCCGGATGATAGGGTGGAAGCCTGATTACTTCGTGGGAGTTCATTTTAATGATTTCGTCAATTTTGTAAGTTTTGGAAGTGGGCACTTGTTTCGCAAGTAATAGTAGGTTGGCTTTTGTTAGGTCAGAGGAAAAAGTTATGTTGTTTATTTTTAGCCACTCTTGAATCACTTGTTTGGTGTTAGCGGAAGTCGGCTTCTTATTTGTCTGTACATTGTGATAACTTGTATTGTCGAGAACAATGACGGAGTTTTCAGGTAAATTTGGAAGCAGTTTATGTGTAACCCATTTCGAAAAGTTTTCGAAATTCATGTCATTATGATAATCTCCCGTTTTTTGTTTTGACCGGAATATCAACAATGCATTCTGTACAAATCCCTCCTCTCCTCCTGCATTCACAATTATTAAACGCTGGCCTTTCCCGATTGGCTCTGTAACACCCATTTATTAAACGCTGGCCTTTCCCGATTGGCTCTGTAACACCCAGCTCATTGTCCGATTGCCAACAATAACTAACGCTGTGGGTAGCATGGATGTACGTTTCATCTACATAAACGATTGAACGACCATCGTTTCGAAACTTGCCCCCTCCATGCTGCTATATCAGGCTTCTCAATCAAAATCCTTCTCCTTGACTGACACTTCGTCCAACGGAATCCCAGTCTCTTTAACAGTTTTCTCAAAAATTCTTTACTGCAGTCCAAAACACCATCATCTCGCAAAGCCGTCTTTAATTTATTTAAAGTTGGAACAGTTTTCCTGACAGTGTAAAATTCATGCACTTTTCTCCTCACAGCACCACACGTAAAATCGTCGACTTCTAACCTTTTTTTGCGTTCTTTTTTTTTTTGCCAGTAGGTGTTGAAAAGTTCAGACCAATTTTACTTTTTACTTTCCCCTCAGCCAAAATTCTTTTTACCGTTGATTCAGACACACCCGTCGCAGCACTTGTCGCTTCAGTAACATTGTATTTTAAACCGTACAGCAACTTCTTTTCTTTCAGATGCGTCGCAACGTTGTATACAATTTCACGCGCCTGTCCTCGCAAGGGTCGTCCTGGAATAAGGTTCGACTTAATTCCCGAGGTTGATGGGATAGGCTCGCTTGTTGTACCGTGTAACCCAGGTCCCGGCATGACGCGCTGACGCAATCCTCACGCAGCCGAGTGAAGCGCGTAACTGACCCCCTCCACTTCCCCTGGCGGCTATCACGTGACGGTAGTGTGCGTCAGGCCACGAATTGGGGTCTGCGCAGGTTCACAAGTATCTTGCCGGGCTATACTGTATTTACCAGTGTATAGGTAGCACTTTTATGTTGATTTTTAGTTTAAAAAATTTTAACGTGATCCTTATATGTGAGTTTTAAACCTTGGGTTGAAAAATGTTATATTGCCTGCGTGGTTTAACATGAGCCCAAATAAATAAGCTACATATTTAGGTTTTTAATAAATATAACTCCATGAGTAAACATAATTTGTTTAATCAAAATATATCAGCAGTAGTGTGAGCTCCATGAGCATCGCACGCCTGCCGTGCTGCCGTGTCGGTGCCGGCGAGTGATGTGTGTGTTGCGCTGCAAGGGTGAGGAGAGGAGGAGACAATATAAGATAACCCCCCCCCCCCCCCTTTCCCAGAGAGAGAGAGCAACTGTGTGTGTTCTCCCGCCCTCTCATCGTGGCGATATCCCTGACCTGGAACCCACACAACTAAAGTGTCTATCTGGACAGGTGTTCATGATGCGACTGTGCCCAATCATTATTGTTTCTGTGTGACTAATATCCCAACGCTTTCCACTGAACATTCACGAAAAAACATCAGTCATCTTCGGTGTTTATAAGTACACATTTTATATTCCTCCAGCCCTGCAGTAACGCACGTGCTAGTTTTGATGGAGGAAACTGACAGAGAGTGGCTGGCAGCCTCTTCTCCCTCTGCCGCTAAGGGGTGGGTAAAAAATAAAATACACTAGACCAAAGAGAAACAATAGGTATAGAAATGGCAGTCTTCTCCTTTTGTCTTTTTGTTAGGTAGATTGAGAACTGGAATGGTAATAAATATGGAGGGAAGAAGAAGGGGAAGGGGAAGGGGAAGGAGAAGGGGAAGGGAAGGGAGTGTAAGAAGGAGGGAGTGAGAGTGGGCCACCTTTAGTCTTTAGTGAAGACAAATATATGACGTGAGGGCAACCTTACGGTGAAAATGTTAGAATTTTTTGCCCAAAATTGAAGGTGCGACCCATACAAAATGGCAACCCTTGTGCAGGTAAATACAGTACTTTCAGCATTGATCAAAATATTTCTGTACTAGAGCTGGGCAGGATAGGGTAATAGGTTTGAGAAAATATTGGACAGGAAAAAAAAATTTACAGTGGGAAACACAATGTGATCGGTAATTATTTTAGGTTAATAATTTAAATAATTTCCATACTATTTTCAAAGAAAAATAAGGTCTTTTTTGTTGTTTAGGTCCAAATCAAGTGATCATGCTTTGATTGAAGTATGTAATTTTAAAAAAGACTGCAAACTACCACAAAACAAAGCTAAGCTTATTTAATTTTACGATAACTGTTAAATTAAAACAACACAACTGGCCAAATAGTGACAAAATGTGCTCATATTTACACTTATCACTCAAATTATTAAATTGTTTTAGTTATTTACGATGGCTATGTACCACTTTGGTACAGTAGAACCCCGATTTTGCGAACACGGATTTAACGAAAACAGCGATTTAACGTAAAGGTTTTCAGGAACCATCAAAAAAACACCAATTTATTAAAATAATAATATAGATTTCCAAAACATGAAAGTAAATAGTAATGGAATCTTATTAAAAATTACACTCTGTGGTGTCAGTAATAGAATGGAGGTACTATATATTAATATGTGTCTTTGCATCATCTGTCCAAATACGAAAAAATTAAAAAAATTGTTCAAATTGCTTAAAAACTCCGGGCGCTGTAACTGAATTGCGTAGGTGCGTGCCATTGCGTGCGCCTGGATAGATAGACTGTCCGCGACACATGACGTCATGAAGGGTTTCTTTGTCCGCATCCCCCTCCTCCATCAATATCCCTGGCTTGACTCACCACGTTATCTTCCAAACACGCCCACATAGTAACAGTGCTAGCCAATAATCACACGTTTCCAAATATTGCTTTTCCCATCCTCCAGGGTTTTTCAACTTGTGACCACGTCACACCAATACGCCATTATCATTATTCTCTAGAGGTGTAAAAGTAACGAAAAAAAGCGTCCCCGTATGTATTCGTTACTATAACAATTAGTACTCGTTACTATCGTATCACGTTACATTACTCGTTACTTCTGATACCGCATAAGATGCTATGTTATGTTGCAGCAACGAATAGAGTCGTATTGCGTACGCGTACAATATGACGTCGCGTAAATAATAATAAATAGAATATAAACAATATTTGATAATTAACAGTTTTTGTTAACCAAGAAACAATTAAATTTCATTAGAGCGGCTTTTTTATACTATCTCTTTTGAGATAAGAACAAAAAAACATGAAAATACGCGATAATAAAAAACAAAAACATACATATTTCTAATTTGTAAACAATACTTTCTTACGGTGTTTCTGTTCCAATCTCAAACTTTGTCTACACACACAATACCTTTAATAAACAGTAAAAAACTTTGACAACGAATTTCCAAATTATACTTTACTTAATAAACAAACATCGTTCTTTGTAACGCAAATTCATCGAATATGCGCGCGCATGCGCGCATGCGTAAAACATACGAAAAATGTGAGTAACGAGAACGAGATGCAGTCGTGTGTAACGTTTCGTTACTCGTACTAGATGGCGCACCTGTTACTCAGTACCGAATACATATGGTTTGCTACAGCTCTATTATTCTCAGTAAGAGCTTTGTGCACGGTGTTTAGTTTTTGGAATACGTTTTTTATATGTGCTGCGCAGCTCAGCGAACAAAGAGAGTCAGCCGGCGGCTACGCCGCGCCGTAACAGCAGCTGACCGAGTACAATGACCTTTCTCGGCGTACGGCGCGCTATTGACGGAAATTTTTCATCAATTTGCGACCATTTTTTTTTTAATTTTTAATTTTTTACTGTGACGCAATGTGTATGTAGCTCGTATTTGTTATAAACGCTGCAGGTTGCGACTGTATTTTAATAAACTTTAACGTATTTCTTACACTTTACATATTTTTAAACTTTTTTCTAATTTTATGCCTCATTTTTCACAGTTTCTGAAAATCTGTATGTACGACCGAGGTGTACGTACGAACCGGGGGCCGTACGAGCGAGATTAAAAGACGTTGAAGATGTAAAGTTGACGAAGTCTGAGATAGCACGGCAGCACAAGATATCAGCGTCGACCCTGTCTACGATATGGAAACGTAGGGACGTGATTATGAGTGCGGGGGGTCATTGAAAATCGGTAAATCGGATTAAACGAAACATCGATTTAAAGTAAACATTTTCGGTAACCATAGCACTTCGTTAAATAGGGGTTCTACTGTATTTCATTTACAGTGAATGTCCACTCTATGGCACTTTATTTACTTTTACGTTCGTTTTTGTTGCTTTCAAGGCACAAGTCTCAAATATCTTCAGTTAGATAAATGCAGCAAGTAAGTTACTGCCGTGTAAACATGGGTGGTAAATTGATCATACTGTAACTATTGATTTTAACATAGTTTGAAATACCATGTTCACATTTTGTCCATAGCACAACATGTAATCCATGGTCAAAGCCAATTTTGTTTATACATTTTATTACTTTCAGATACTGGTATGTGATACAAAACAAATAAATAACTATTCATCACACATTTCATACATCTAAAATTTGCGTTTTCAATCGTGGATGAGATTCGTACTGCAGACCTGCCAACATTCAAATTTAAAAAATCATGAGGTCCTCGATAAAAATTTTCAGACCCATAAATACAGGTTAGATATAAAAAACAACAAATGAGAATCTTTAAATTTAAGTGACATACCTGTACATATGTTACATGGTCTCTGCTTCAAAATTTATTTCAACAAATTATAGGTTGCAGATTTAATTTAGTTGAACATAATTTAGCGCTGTCGTGTAGTGATCATGCAGGGCCGCAACTAAAAAAGATGTAAAATAACATTCTGCTCGTGTAACACTAAATCACTGTTCACAGCAAAATTAATTTTTTTATTGGAAGCAATACACTTCACATGTTAGTTGTGTTTTTTTGTAGCGACATGTTTCACAATGTCTCCTCTTCCACTATGCGAGATAGAAAAATCAGCATGGTACACGCTACAAAACGCAAAATTGCTTCCTTTACGTGACTCGAGTATTGATGGAAACTCGTTACTGTAAGCTTTCGTAAAACTTGTTTTGTATCTTTTACAAACAAAATCTTGGGGCCCCAAAAAATCGTGAGGAAACACTATTTTGGCGTGAGGGCGTGAGATGGACCTTAAAATCGTGAGCCTCACACCAAAATCGTGAGAGTTGGCAGGTCTGGTACTGCTATCGTATCGTGACAGTAGTGAAATAACTTTGATTATTTGGTATGTTTCAAATGATGAATAAAGTACTTATATACAATTGTGCCTTTGAATATACAGCAAAACCCCTTATTTGCACTTTTCATGGGGACAAAGTAAAAAAGTGTAAAAAGCGGGAAAGTGTAAATAAAGGGAAAAGTATAAAAAGGAGTACAGTTTACCTTATTTAGAATTTTTTTCCTTTTGTTTAATAGCACATACTACAATGCAGGTACAAACACACTAACAACAAATTTTACTTTAGTATTTAATCAATTATTAATTTACCACATTTGACAAAAATAAAAAAAGAATGAAAGCCAAAATGTTTTTCTGATTACTTCCTAAAAAATAAATTTGAAATTTTCTTCTGCTTGCTTTTTTGGCTGTTCAAGGAGATTATTTGCCTCTCCAAATTATAAATACAGTTGCAACCGGCAGGGTTTATAACAAATACGGGCTACATACACATTGCTCACAGTAAAAAATTTTTTAAGAAAAGGCCGCAAATTGATGAATATTTACCGTCAATAGCGCGCCAAACGCGGAGAAAGGTCATTGTACTCGGTCAGCTGCTGTAACGACGCGGCGGCGCATGCGCACTCTATGCTCCGCCCAGACTCATGACGCCATCAGCCGCCAACCAATAGATGCGAGCTTAGCGGAAAAAAATATAAGCTCCACCTCCCGTGTACCAATTTTATCCAGTTCTAATACCAGTTTATTGGTATACGCACCAGTTTTCTCGCTGCCGTGACATGTTCAAGTTTACGTTTATCATGATGTCTTGATACCAATAATTAATTATTTACGATCCCCAGAAATAAATGGTTAGTTTAAAAAATATGGCGTCAACTGTACAATACTTCCCAAATTATAAAAGACGTATAAAACAGTTACCAAGACACCGCTCATTTTATCTTGTGAAGTTTATGTCTCGTACCAGTATTTCGGCTAAGTTGTGACATAAATACAGTATCAGAACTTACAAGCAGCCATGTTTGTACATTCATGAGTTTACGTTTTTCCCTCGTGCATTTTAGATTGTCTCCTGCTATAATTACTCGTACTTTTACACGCCTAGGCTTAAATTATTACATGTTTAGAAATAAAAGCAACTTTTCATGTTATAAAATATGTATATTTTGCTATTTAAAATGTTCATTGCCTACTAGCTCCACGGTATTTTCTGGTTGTTTATGGTTGTTCGTGACGTAAATAGCGGGATTGATTCGATTTTTGAGACGTAATTCGCGGGAAAGTATTGTATTGGACTATATGGGAACCAAACGGGACCTGAAGAATATAGTGCAAATAACGGGAAAACGTAAATAACGGTAACGTAAATAAGGGGTTTCGCTGTATATTATGCCAGTGTTAATTGTTTGTTTGAACAGCTGAAAATAGTGTATTTGTTAACAAAATTGTTGGCCACTGACATAAACACTACCAAAATAAAATCGTGAAATGAGAAAAATCATATTCCCCTTCTGACTTTTCGGGAAAAATACATTCCCGGGATAACCGGGATCCCGTCCAGTTCTAGTCTATACTAGTAAGTCTGTAGATGCATTATTTATTTTGACACAATCATAGCATAATTGCAATATGCTATCATGCTATATGCATTAGAAGCATAATCCATTATAATACTTCACCTAAAAACAAACCTTCAGCAACTATTCAAATGCAACTATTTTTAAGTACTCAACAAAAAAATAATCAAGTCTAAACTCAAATTTCAACTCAAATTTCAACTCAAATTGAACTCTGCTTGAATTTAAACAAAAATTTGTACTCGTCCGTCTCTATATTTCACAACACTAAGTAGCAACTACACGGAGCGTGGACTCACCGCCCCTGTCTCCGCCGCGGGCTGTTCCCCCTCTGGGGCCGCCCCGCTTGAAGCCTCCGCCCCCGTAGCTGTTGTAGCCCTCACGCTCACGCTGCTGGTAGCCGTTCTGCTGGTAGTAGTTGCCACCCTCGCTGCCACGGTAGCCGTAGTCTGCAGCATCACATGCATTCACGCATCAGCAACAACAAGAACAGAGCTGAGCTGACCCACCGGCTGGGAACCGCTGAAATATGTGGTATTGGAACGGCTCGTCGAAAAGAAACTGTTTATTTTTTTTCCTCTGCAGATTTCAAATTACTAATGTATTTCAAACACTTCACGTTATTAGAAACATTGTTCATACCATCATGACAAATCATTTAAATCACAATAGCGCACACTGCAAACCGCACAGTTCGGGGCTTTTTGCAATGTGATACATTTGAAACTGTTCTGAATATGCCAACCTAAACAAATGTCCATACTGTTTTTAGTGTTCGTTAAACATTATGATGGCACAAGCAACCTCACTGAATAATAAATATCTTAACATACAAGCATTAAATTTCCAAAGACGTACAGAAAAATACAACCTAACAACACACGCCGCCATTTACGCCACGGAGCTAGACGTCATATGAAAAGCGTAAGATATGCAGAATTTCCATACCACCATAATGTAGATTATTTTACGTAAACATTACAAATAAAAAAGGTAATAGTTGGCGGATGTAAAATACTATTAATGCAATTTCAAGTATTTTCATACTATTTTTTCAATTATTTTTAAACAGAACTTAACTGGTCTTGTTTTATGAAACTGATTTTGGAATACCGTACAGTAAAACCTTTTTATTGCGACCCCTTTTCTTGCGACCACCTTTCTATTACAACCCGATTTCGAGGAACCGTGAAAAAATTGCCGAAAATCCGAAGAAAATCGGACAGAAAATAAGTTTCTTGTGGTGAGTAGCGTGTTACTGCGTTTCTCTTGCCGAGTGCTGTACTGCCGTAGGCAGCGCATATCTAAAAATAGATATCACTTCCTGTCGACCGCTGTCAGCGCTTGACAACCCACATTCCACGAATCACGTTAACTGCTTCATTTTAACGAGAGTAAAAATATATTAGAACTGTCAGCAAATTGATAAAAGCTTTATGTGTCCGCAAAACAGGGCACAACACTGGCCCGCCAGTTGTTTTCATTCAAAACGTGGCTAAAGAACTTGCATGGATCAGGCTGAAAACATCTGTCAATACGTGCAGATTATAAGGAATCTTGTTATGAATTGAGATGTTATGTTTTTCGAGTAGATATACACAGCGACCGACTGGATGCACGCCCGCCTCGACTCGTTTTAACTGCCGCAGCGATGTTTATTTTGACAGCTCAAGCAATTATCTTTTCATGTGGGTTGACAGAAAAAGGTCGCTTCACCCAGCATAAAAAAAAAGGCTACGCCACTTATTCCCCACGCAGGAAACACACTGGCTGCCGTCTGTCACCCCCGCATTTATCTTTCTTCTAACATTCCACGTCTCGCCTCCGCGCGAGCAATAACGAAGCGACCACGCATTGGGCTGTTTTATGCTTTATTTGGTGACAGCAGCTTGATTTTATTTGGTATATTCTTTGCCAGAGATGACTGAATTCGAACTTGGTGTGAAAAGTGACATATTTTGACATACTTTTTTTTTGGGCGTGTTTGAGGGGGAGGGAGTGTTCCGAAAATATTTACAACGATCTTACCTCTCCCTCAACGCTTTAGTACCCCATTCATAATAGCCAAATTTTACGGGAGAAGATAGAGTGAAAAGAGTATTTTCTCACTGAAGGTTTTTCAAAGGGGAGCCAAGTTGAGGTGTGATAAGGGAGGACACTAGATGGTTTGTGTGTCTGGGAGGGATGAGCTAGCCTTGAAGAATGTGAACGAGGGGAGGGAGGGTTGAGCTAATGTGTCATGAAGCCGCTGCCGCCAGCCAGCCGGGCGAGCTTCGTCGCCCACTCGCGTTGCGAACCTACTGCTGCCATATTTTTAAAGGAAATGTCCCATTATTTTTTTTGTTATTCTTACATTGTTGCGTGGCTGGCTCTTCTCTGGCTCCTCCAGAATGGCCTTAAGCGCCAATCTTTAATTTGCTGCCTGGGTGAGAAGGGATCGGCCTGACTGGCGCGAGTAACTTCTGGCTGGAGGTTCCTAAGAGGGTTAGGTAGGATTCTCCCCCACCTTGGGATGCCCTGAAAGTGGCTCCCAGTGTCCCTCGTCGAATGCCTACTTACGGGCTGCGGCTGGTTTGGCTCTGCGGTCTCCCAGTAGTAGGGCTGACCTGCTTGCTGGCTGGCTGGCTGGCGGGCGGTTGGCTGGCTTGCTGGCAGGCGGGCGGCTGGCTGGCTGGCTGGCAGGCGGGCGGCTGGCTGGCTGGCGGCGGGATAGGTCCCCGTGGAGCTCCCTCACCCCGAAAGGACACTCTCAGATATGCGGTACGAGATTTATTAGAGTACTCGCGGTTGGTACCGACAGCCTCCCGATACACACTAACTCGCGGACTCGGTTGTCGGTCTTCTGCTCTTGGCTGGCAGGCTCGGCTGCCAGCAAAGGCGCGGTGAGCGGTTGAAGGCGCGGTGAGCGAGGCTCGGCTGCCAGTGGTGCCTCGAGGGCACCGACTGACTTCCTGGCCCAAAGGCCGGCCTTATATACCCCTCCTGAGGGCCAGGGCGTGACGTAGGAAGGGCCGAGGGTTCCAAGAATCACGGGCGCTTCCAGGAATTCCAGCCGGCCTACGTGACTTGGACGGACCTCGGCTTGGTGGGTGAGGGGAAGGCGGATGGAGGCGGCTGGGCAGGCGGAGGTGGGTGAGGAGGGGGAAGCTGCGCGCGCACTCGGCTGGCCTGGCGAGAGAGGGGTAGGCGAGGGGTGGCGGCCAGTAGGAGTGTGCGCGCGCACCCAGCTGGTTGGCATGGCAACCAAGAACGCGGCGCGGTCGCCCTGGCAACGGGCGACGCGGTGGTGGCCGGACGGTGACAGCTGTCGCGGCCGTCAGTGGCGGCGGCGCGCACACGTGTTTAGGAAGGAAGGGGCTGACGGCTTCGTGATTATAGACGTGCGCGGCACGTCGCACGTCAAACCCCCTCTCCTTGAAAAGGCGGCAGCCACTTTCCACGTGTGCGGCCTGATCTTCGGGGTGGTTCCTCCATCCTTCCCTCCGTCTTGGGGATGATGCCTTCCACGGTGCTCCGTCTTCTGGGAGGTGGGGATACGGGTAAAGGCAGGGATGACCCTCAGGTTGGGCGTGAATGATGGTGAAATGATACATGTCCCTCCTACCTGACTGATGATAGGGGGGAAGAAACAAGCTCTGCTTTCCGATGTGACTAGGGGGCTCAAATCTAAAACTTGCAGCCTAGTTCGAACTCTTTGCAATATCTCTAACTGGATGAGGCTCTATCTTACACGCTAAGGAACCAGAGCCCAGGCTACACCATCATCATCGTTAGTGTCCTTGGAAACATGGTGTGCCCTGCCAAGTTTACAAAATTTTTTAATCTTGGGTTGGTTCCTATCTATTTACATATACACATTATGATTATTGGGCTCTAACACATGTTTAAGCTTTATATACACTCTCCTTCCCTGGGGACGGCTGTCGGCTTTAAACATTTACAATTTTCACATAGGTACAGGTACATTTCTTAGAGTGGAGCTCTTCTTTCGCTCTTACTGCTATACATTGCATGGTTTGAAAAATGTCTATCGTAATTGTCTTTGTCATTCTTGCGGCTTATTTCTTTTTTCGTTGATCCTGCACCCGCACGCAGGAGTTGTCAGGTGGCTTATCGAAGCCCCTGAGGTGATGAGGTTTGCGACCCCATACCTTGTTTAAAAATGGCCATTCGCGCACTCACTACACTTACTGTTGGTGCGGGGGGCGGCCGATCCGGTACCTCCCGGGTCGGTCCTCGATGGCCGCTCTGCATACTCGCCATGGCTGCTCTCGTTGCTGGGGTGGCAACTGGCTGGCGGCAGGGTGGCGCCATGCTTCCGCTGGCACTGGGTCCGTCCTCTGGGTAGACTGCTGGTTCGGGGTTTCTAGTCGGGGTAACTGGTCCAGGGTTTGGACTGGCATACCCGGGAGAGGTGCGCTGTTGTCCTGGTGGTCCGCAGTCCTGGCTGGTGGAGTCATCTGCTCCACAGCCTTCTCCTTGGCTGCTGGGCCGGACGGGTTCAGGAGGTCCTTAGCTGACTGGTCAGCCTGGGAAGGGATCTCCTCGGGTTCCGGCGACCTTGCCTGCCCTTTCTGGGTTCCTGGTGATGGGCAGGTCGAGGTCACCGGGACGAACGGCATTCGGGTGGCCGTGGCTTCACTAGTATCAGAGACCCTGAGGTTTATTTCTGTGGCTGGGTCTTCCACTAGGTCGACCCGGAGCTTCTGGGGATGGGGCAACTCCTCTGAGTGGGTTGTTACGTTAGGTTCTGCCTGATGCGTTGGTTCGAAGCCCCTGAAATCTCCCTCGTCTTCCTCTTCTGCAGGTGTGATGGGACCTTGGCTGCCATCGGGATCCATAACTTTCTTGATTTGACTTAAAGGCACTTTCCTCATTTTACCCACCTCGTCTATGACCCACCCAGTATTGTTCTGGATGCGGTGGAGAGTTGTGGGGCCTTCCCATCTGGGCGCAAATGATGCACAGAACCGCTTGCCCTTGCTGCTGAGGGGGTGGTTTCGTACCCAGACCTGGTCCCCCTCCTTCAAGGGTGGTGACTTTCTTTCTGGTTGTGCGTATTTCTTTTGGATGTATTCCTCCTGATTTTTCTGCGCCTGCTCTTGCCTTGCTTGCGGGTTCCCCCATCGGGGTTGGTCCTCTGGTGGTGTCTCGGTCCACCTCCATTCCCCTGGCCGTTTCAGACCTTTTCCGAACAATAGTTCACTTGGGGACATCCCTGTGGCCTCGTTCCTCCGCCTCCTTAGAGTGAACAGAATGGTGGGGATGTGGGTGTCCCAGGAGGAGTGGTCATCTTTGATCCGAACCCTGATTCCTTTCTTGATCTCCTGGTTCCGACGTTCGGTCGGATTTGCCTGCGGGTGGTACGTGGGGGTGGTCCATTTTTCCACGTCCCAATTTCGACATGCCTTCTCCCATGCTTTCCCTGTAAACTGGGCTCCATTGTCAGTGAGTATTTTTCTGGGATATCCCCACCTAGCAAAGACTTCGTTCTCCATCAGGGTTACTATGTGCTTCGCCTCTGACTTTGCTATGGGGAATCCCTCGACCCATCTTGAGAAGAGATCGGTGACTACCAGTAAGTACTGCCTTCCCCGTTTGGTGCGTGGATATGGCCCCATTAAGTCCAGCGCTACAGTATCCCATGCTACCTTTGGTCGTCTTGGGTACATTTGTGGCTTTGGGGTTGAGTGTGCCTTTGCTTGGGCACAGGTTGGGCACTTCTGGACGTGGTCCTTAACATCTCGTGTGACTCCGTGCCACCAGTATCTTTCTGTTATTGCTTCCAGGGTTCCCTGAGTGCCTGGATGCCCTGCCTGATCGTGGTCGTGCATGTGGTAGAGTAGTGATTCCCTGTAGGATGGGGGCACCCATAGTTTCCATGTCTGTCTTCGGGGTGAGGTGCGGGTCCAAATTATCCCGTCCTTCTCTTGGTAGTGGTCTGGGTACTGACTGAGGAGGTTCCTAACTTGGGGATCTCCTTGTTGAGCCCTCAGAAACCGTTCTTTTTCAGTTTTGGTCGTGATGGCTTGGAGGAGCACTATTGTGTCAGCTCTAGGTCGGGGTGTGAGGGCTGGTGGAAATATTTTTCCTGTATCGTCTTCACCGGTGTCCTCCCTTGGGGAGTGGTTTGGAAACCTTGACAGTGCATCTGGGAGCTCGTTCTCCTTCCCGGGACAGTGTTCCACGTCGAAATCGAACTCACTTAGCAAAATAGCCCATCTGGCTAGTTTTGCCTTGGTGTCCTTGACCCTATGGAGCCATGTGAGGGCCTGGTTGTCTGTCCGGACTGTAAAGGGGGCATCCTCTAGGTAATACCGGTAACGCTTAATCGCCCAGACTATGGCTAGACATTCCAATTCGTTACTGTGGTACCTCGTTTCTGTTTCATGCAAGGTGGCTGAGGCGTAGCTGATGATCAGCTTCTGTCCGTCTTCTCCTCGTTGGTACAGCACCGCCCCTAATCCTTTGAGGCTGGCGTCTGTCTGCAGAATCATTCGCTTGTCTGGCGTGGGCCGGTGCAGGGTGGGCAACTGGGCGAACAGTTCCTTTGTTGCCTGGAATGCTTGCTCCTTCTCTGCTGTCCATGCCCACCTCTGACCTTTTCGCAAGAGGGGTAGTAGTGGCGCTGTCACTGTTGCCATCCTCGGTACATAGTCCCTTAGCCAGCCGCATGTCCCTAGGAAGCTTTTTAGCTGCTTGGAGGTTTTAGGTACCTCAGCCTCCTGGATAGCCCGGATCTTCTCCGGCAGGGGCTTGTTCCCTTTTGGCGTAATTAGGTGCCCCAGGTATTTAATCTGACTCATCCCAAACTCACATTTTTCCATGCGGCAGGTGAGGTTGTGCATCTCTAATCGTTCTAGGGCTCTCTTCAGGTGTGTCTGGTGTTCTTCCCAAGTCTTGGAAAAAATAATGATGTCATCCATGTAGGCGACACAGAATGTTGCCATGTCTCCTGTCAACACCACTGTTGACATGAGGCGTTGGAAGGTACATGGTGCATTTTTTAGCCCAAAGGGCATCACCCTGAACTGCAAGCTTTCACCATTGGGACTGGTAAAGGCAGTATATTTCCTGTGCTCCGGGGCCACTGGAATCTGCCAGTAGCCGGCCCTTAGATCCAGTCTTGAGAAGATGTGAGCGTCTCCCAACTCCCGCAGGGTGTGGCCAATATCGGCCATGGGTGGGGCCGCGCTAAAGGTTAGTTTATTTAGGGGTCGATAGTCGACACAGAAGCGCATTCCGCTACTGCCCTTCGGGGTAAGAACTATACGTGCGTTGTAAGGGGAGTTGGCAGGCTCCACTATCCGCTGCTGCTTCATTTCCTTCAATTGTTCGAGAATGATTTTCCGTTTCCCTGGGGAGGGCTTTCCTGGCCTTTCATACACAGGCTGTTCCGAGCTGAGGTGAATTTCATGCGCTGTGGTTCTGGTTTGCCGCAGGGGCCCGTTGTCCTCAAATAGCCCCCTGTGCTGGTTTAAGGTATCCAGGAGCTGTATGACCTGGGAGGGTTTCAATTGGTGCTTAACACCTTCCTTGTCTATTTCTGTTGAACTCCCTGATGGCTGGTCTTCTGACCACTGTTCTGTTATCCGAGTCTTTGTGCCGAAATGTACACGCCCGGTCCCAAAGTCCAAAATGCATTCCTGTGTGTGTAGCCAGGGCTGGCCCAGGATCATCTCTTCCTCAATCTGTCCAGTTACAAGGAATTTGACGGGCTGTGTCCCTATCCTTGTTTGGAGGGGTAGTTCGATGCTTCCCTCAACATGTATTTTCTGCGTGGGGTCCGCTAGGGAGAGACTGACTGACGAGGGTTGAAGTCTGTCCCTTAAGGTTAGAGGGATTTGGTCTGTCTGAATAAAGTTGGCAGAGGCTGCTGAGTCGAGGAGGGCCATTACCTCCTTTTCTCCGATGCCCACGATAAGTCTCGGGGTGACTGTCCTGGTATCTCCCAGCCCAGTGCAGTGGAGAGTTGAGACCTTTATACCTTGCTCGGGTCGGTCGGCCTCTCGTTCCTTCCCGCCTTCTCGTTTCCCTGCCTCTGCAGCTGTCCCCTGGATCCATCGCCGGCTATTGGCCCTTGGTTGTCCCTGCGTGTGGGGCAGTCTCTGTTTAGGTGGTATCCGGGGCAGTACCAACATCTGGGTGGCCTATTCTGGCTGACATGCTCGGGTGGCTTGGTTTGCATTACTCCCCTCTGGACTGGTCCTGTGTTTGCAGGCAGTGGTCGGGGAGGCGGTTTCTCGGGAGGCTGTCTGCATATTCGGTCCCTCTCAAGTGCTCGGGCTCGATCGACGAGCTCCTCAATTGTTTCTGCTCGGGGGGCCCGCAGAAACGAGCGGAGGTTCGGCAGTAAAAGTTCGATGATGAAGGGGATCCCTGTCCCTTCCGGTTCGTTGGGGTGCAATCTCCGATATATTTGTATCTTCTTTCGTATGAAGATTTCTGTTTCTTCGTGCGGGGATTGTTCCTGGCTATAGAATTGGCGACTCAGGTCTGCTACTAGCTCTGTTCCTGCATATCGAGCTACTAGTCGGGATCGTAGCTCTGCCCAAGTGGACACAAAGTCCCCGTAAGTGTTCCACCAGGTGGCCGCATTCCCTCTGAGTTGGCGTCGCCCATGTTGGAGCCAATGCCCATGAGGGATTCCCGCTTCTATTAGTTGGCCCTCGCACTGATCAAGGAACTCGGTTGGGTCCTCATGAGATCTTCCTGCAAACTCTGGAAGCATTATGCCGCTCCCATTTGTGATGACAGGGTGGGGCGGAATTCTGGAGTTAGCCAGTTGTTGGGTCCTGCAAGTGGTGCACGTGTATTCCAACCCTTCAATATTCAGCACTTCTTCCCTCCATCCTAGACAGGTCATGTGGTAGGGCCTAGCACAGTTTCGGCAGGTCACGCGTTCCTGACCGTCGCCTCTGCAGCTGGGGTGGGAGCATTTCCGGGCTTGTATTCTACAGTCTGCGCACTTGAACTCCATCCCCTCCCAGTCTCTGGCTTCGTCTGTCCAGCCTAGGCATCTGCCATGAAATTTCTTTGTACAGGTGTTGCATTCTAGGTAATACAACCCCTCTCCTGTGCAGCTGGGAGCGGGGCACTTTTGGGAGGCCTCTAGGGCCTGGGGGGAATAGTGGCTATCTCCCTGTGGGCTGGCAGTAGCCATGGTGTTTTCAAGATAGGTTTTCTGGGCGCCACTGAGTTTTGGGCAGTCTCAAAACTGGCTGATGAGTAAGTTATCTCAGGGGGCAGCTGTGGGTGGCCGTCTACTGACAAGTCCTAGAAGTGGCCCCACGTTGGGCGCCACTAATTGTCGCGTGGCTGGCTCTTCTCTGGCTCCTCCAGAATGGCCTTAAGCGCCAATCTTTAATTTGCTGCCTGGGTGAGAAGGGATCGGCCTGACTGGCGCGAGTAACTTCTGGCTGGAGGTTCCTAAGAGGGTTAGGT
Source organism: Bacillus rossius redtenbacheri (assembly GCF_032445375.1). Taxonomy (NCBI): domain Eukaryota; kingdom Metazoa; phylum Arthropoda; class Insecta; order Phasmatodea; family Bacillidae; genus Bacillus; species Bacillus rossius. The sequence goes on from NC_086337.1 coordinate 9,957,992, forward strand.
AGGATTCTCCCCCACCTTGGGATGCCCTGAAAGTGGCTCCCAGTGTCCCTCGTCGAATGCCTACTTACGGGCTGCGGCTGGTTTGGCTCTGCGGTCTCCCAGTAGTAGGGCTGACCTGCTTGCTGGCTGGCTGGCTGGCGGGCGGTTGGCTGGCTTGCTGGCAGGCGGGCGGCTGGCTGGCTGGCTGGCAGGCGGGCGGCTGGCTGGCTGGCGGCGGGATAGGTCACCGTGGAGCTCCCTCACCCCGAAAGGACACTCTCAGATATGCGGTACGAGATTTATTAGAGTACTCGCGGTTGGTACCGACAGCCTCCCGATACACACTAACTCGCGGACTCGGTTGTCGGTCTTCTGCTCTTGGCTGGCAGGCTCGGCTGCCAGCAAAGGCGCGGTGAGCGGTTGAAGGCGCGGTGAGCGAGGCTCGGCTGCCAGTGGTGCCTCGAGGGCACCGACTGACTTCCTGGCCCAAAGGCCGGCCTTATATACCCCTCCTGAGGGCCAGGGCGTGACGTAGGAAGGGCCGAGGGTTCCAAGAATCACGGGCGCTTCCAGGAATTCCAGCCGGCCTACGTGACTTGGACGGACCTCGGCTTGGTGGGTGAGGGGAAGGCGGGTGGAGGCGGCTGGGCAGGCGGAGGTGGGTGAGGAGGGGAAGCTGCGCGCGCACTCGGCTGGCCTGGCAAGAGAGGGGTAGGCGAGGGGTGGCGGCCGGTAGGAGTGCGCGCGCACCCAGCTGGTTGGCATGGCAACCAAGGACGCGGCGCGGTCGCCCTGGCAACGGGCGACGCGGTGGTGGCCGGACGGTGACAGCTGTCGCGGCCGTCAGTGGCGGCGGCGCGCACACGTGTTTAGGAAGGAAGGGGCTGACGGCTTCGTGATTATAGACGTGCGCGGCACGTCGCACGTCAACATGAACATTATTGAAAGTATTAAAACCAACACAAAAATACGCTGTGTGTTAAAATTAACAGATTTTAATGATCTTTCATTTCGTTTTTATTTTTTTTTTTTTTCTGATTTTCACATTTTGGTAAAAATGTCCAATTTTTTGACGGTTCCCGAGAATGTATTTGTAAAATCACTCCTTCGTTAAATCTGGGGTTCGTGACATCGGGGTTCTAGTGTATTTAACTACAGCAAGCAGTCAACAACTGTCTTGACATATTTTCTTTAGAGGTGGCCTGTAGGGCGACGGACTTGTCATGAAAGTTGAAGTGGGTTTAAAGCAAAGCCGTCTAGCATTGTGAGTGACAGCATCCTGCCATTTTACGGCTTAGCGGTTTGGGTGAGTGAGAGAGAGAGAGAGAGGGGGGGGGGGGGGGTTGAATCAACTGAAAATTTCGGAAAACATCTATTACGACCCCCTTTCTATTAAGACCCTATTCCTGGGAACCGTGAGGGGTCGTTTCAGAGAGGTTTGACTGTATTTACTCACGAATTTCGAGGAAAAAATAGATTTTTCTTTTTTTCAGATATGAAAAACTAATATTTAATAAAAGCAAAATGAAATACCACCACAACTTATTTAAATGCCAATTAAATTTTGATTAAGTGAAACAGCTGGCGGAATGACTGGCAAGTCGTGCATCTTTGTTTAAATGAGGGAGGGCGGGGGAGGCAGCGACGCGGCAGGAGGGAGAGAGAGGCAGCGAGTCCGCAGGGGGGGAGAGAGGCAGAGGCGTGGCTTAACCTCCCTCCTGCCAGCTAGCCAGCCAACCAGACAAAGGAGTGTTAGAAATACCACACACTTCCCTTCCTCCTTCACTTCCCCTCTTCTTCACCGACAACACTGCACATCAACACAAGCGCGCGAGTCCAGCTTTCTTTATCTTTATGTCGTTTGAGATACGACTAACTGCGTACGTCTGTCACGCCTCACGACAGTCCTACTGAGAGCGGACAAACTATAATACCAGTCTCTGTATCACTGCCGCTTACAAAATCACCTCCCGCCACTCACAATACATGGCTTGCTGTTTGATGCATGCCCAGCTGCCCTGCCCTCAGATAAACCCAGAAAAACACGTTTTTAAATTTTTTTTTCTCAAAAATGTTTGCAAAACAAGGAGGGGGGGGGGGGGCGTATACGCGGGCGGGGCCTTTACGCGAGCAAATTCGGTGAATACTTGCTGTTATTTCACGGAAATAATTACTAAACAAATATTTCAAAGAGAGTTAAAACTTTTCTAATTTCTTTTTGTGTTAACGAAATTAAAATTTTATATTACTTTGTCTAAATGTGGATCAGTAAACTACAATACTAAATTAAGTTTTAATTTTCTGAGGCATCCAACATGTGATACCTAGGTTAGAGCAATATTAACAGCAGAATAAAATTGTAGAATTGGTTGAAAAAAAACCATATTGGCTCAGCACTAAAAGACACGATGCAAAAACTACGATGGTCAAGTGTGACAACTTATCGGGAGGGCAGGAAATACTCACTTGCACCGCCACGGCCATTCTGATAGCCAGCACGCCCTCTGTTGCCCGAGTAGCCACCGCCAGAAGTGCCAGAGCCGCGCCCCGCACGGTTGCCCCTTCCGCCACGGCCGCCGTAGCTGCGCGAGCCACCCTGCGTTATGTAGCCTGCAAGCAGTCGCGAGAATCAGCCTAGACACTTCCAACGTGTCACTATGTCATGGAACTAACACTACATACATACAGGCATAAATTTATAAATAAATACATAATGATAACCAACGTGCCAACAGGATAAGATGAGCTATACCTGTAGTTTTGAGTAGTTTATGTATAAGTGCTTGAGTTATATTTGTATCTTTGTACAGTGTTCAAATTGAAGTTCCGCCTCTTTTAAGTAACTACTGTTAAGAAGTGCTAACTACGTCTTGAATACCCTTATTATAATCAATGACTTCATCTTGCTTTGGTTTAACATTTATTTCAAAATCAAGACTTCTAACCTTATAACCTTGACCTAAAATCCTATACAAACCATGTCACTTCTCTCCCGGGAAACTTCAAGACTTGAGCCATTGCACCATTAGAATCCCTGCACCTATAAGAGCACACCGACCTTAGGTCCCAGGCAGACAAGCGCGATGGGAGTCTGGGAATGACACAAGCAACGCACACAGTTGACAACAAAGTCAATCCCCTTGTCAACCCATCTCCTCTTTATTAGCACCCAGGTGGACCCAACTCCCAAAATGCACCCAACTCAGTACTGTTTCTTGCGTGACTACACTGTATGTTCAACATGCGCTGCCGATAGGTAGAGACCCCGAAAAATGGTGAAGCACGAAATAACGCGAAAATTTGATACTTTAAACGTATTTTGCGACTTTCCTTTGATTTCGACATAGTCGCGAAATTCACGCTTTTTCACACCAAATAATGCAAGTTCTATTTATTTACGCCATCATAAACATAGGCGTGAAATAAACATAGACTGAAAGACTAGTGCCGTGATATTTTATTTTTGACACGTTACTGAAATCCATGTAATTTTATTACTCTGTTTACAAGCAGTAAATATTGCCATCACAAATGAAAACAAAATGTAACAAATGTCAACAATCGATATGTGCGCACTACCAACATAACAAAATTGACTGTCCACAGTTTTCGTGTGTTGAATAATGGTCGTTTCTGCCGCAAGGCGCACTGGTGTCGATTTTTCTAACCTAATTTAATCGCATGGAGCTAAGATGACAGTCATTTTTGCGTGCACTTATCTATGAGTGTTTACAAATACCGTCCACATTTTGTAAGTTTTGTGATACAATTTATGACTAAGATGCCGAAAACTTCGACAATCTTTGATCGCGAAAGAGAGATGAAATTGCATGGATTTTATATTTTTGATCAGCGGGACAAAATTCTGATGTGCAAGTTCTGCAACGTGCGGGTTGACTGGACACACAAAGACACGTGCAAAAAGCATGTGGCAAATGACACACACAAAACAAAACAGAAAAGACAATTATTTTGTCAAGCAAATTCTACAGTGTCTAAACAAATCTCGATAGGCGACAGCGTGAATAAAGCAAACTCGCTTAAAAGTGCAGAAAACAAGAATTTGTTTCTGATTTTGTTAATATGATGCTGTAAGTTAACATTCCTTTGGAAAAAGCTGATCATCCAGCTATGAGGGAATGGTTTAACACCCATGTTGAAGAAGGTTAGCCTTATTTATTTAGAAATGTTTTTCCCCTCTAATAAAAGTTCATAAGCATATGTAGGCCTACAATATTATCGATTAACTTACCTGTAGGTCCAACTTACCTTTACTTCAAATAAATATGCAAGTACCTCAGATTAACAAACACATAAATAGGATGGATTGCATTGTGAAATGATGAGCACACCACAAGAAATTTTTGACTGATTGATTGATTGATTGATTGATTGATTGATGGTTTGACTCTGTAATCCAGCAGTAAGTTAATATTGAAAAGGTTAGGTTAGGTTTGGCTAAGAATTGTTTTGAGTAAATTAGCCCATTAATATTTTCAGCGATAACCTTATAAATGCTACCTATTTATAAGTATATTGTAAGTTATGTATACATTTTATGTGCAGGGGATTTGCCATCATCAGCCAACACTCTTAGAGAAAATTATGTCCTAAAATTTGGCTAGGCAAATAAGGAAGCAGTAAGGCACACTGTAGAAGACAAACTGATTGTATTCTTGTGTGATGAAACGACAGACAAAGTGGGCCGATGTAAGGCAGAGACTGCTACTTTGTAGTGCCTATGAAAGATACTATGGTAACTGTTGTGTTACACATTTGTGTACCAACCAAACCTGCAGGGGAGAATTCCTAGTATGTACAGTGAGATAGGCTATAATTGAATTTGGATATTGAATTAGTGTGTATTGTATCTTAGGATTTTTAATGGAATATCTTTAATGTTTTTACTTTCTTAAGATGTGTTTAGTCTTTGTAAAGCCCGTGTTCTTTAGTTTACAACAATTTTTTTATTTTCAAAATGAGACATCACTTTGATACTGTATAAAAAATACCGTATTTACTCGCATATAGGTCGCGGCAATTTTACCAGATATGATGGGGGGAAAAAAAAGTGCGACCTATATGTGAAGAAAAAATTTTTAAGATTTTTGGGGAATTTTTTTCGCAATACAGTAGAATCCCGCTGATGTGACCGCCCTCTGATGCGTCCATTCCGTTTATACGACCGTTTTTTTGAGGAACCGTGAAAAATTTGAGCAGAGAAAGTCGAAAATTTGAGTAAAATCGGCTGAAAAACAAGTCTGTTACACTTTGTAGGGCGCTATGTGTTCACGTTTATCTTGGCGAGAGCTGTACTGTAAGCAGGCAGGCATTAAAAAACGGCTAAAAATAGATACCACCCCTCTAGACTGTCCACGCAGCAGTGTCTAGCCGAGCTCGGCGCGTCCACTATCGCACGAAAAGCCGTCTCAGTTGTCATTTTATCCTACACCTTCTGCGTGAGAAACTGTCAGCATCCTCCTCCCCTCCCACACCGCGTGCGGCAAAAGCCAGGTTGTATAGTCCATTCTTGGTCAAATAAATATGTTTATGGGCTTATACGACTGTCCTTTGCCGTTAATAAATACTTTATAAGTTTAAGTTATCATGATACTATTTTTTTATTAGTCACACAGCAATTTCTGCTGAAAAATCACTAATACCTCGAATTTTATTGAATAGAAAAATTTAGCAGGGCCGTAAATATATTTATTTTACTGCATAGTTACTTTTCCATCTGCATTTGAACGTGTTTTTTTTTTTTCCTTTTTTTTACGCTGTGAAGGGTCATGGAAAAGATAATTGCTTGAGCTGTCAAAATAAACATCGCTGACGGCAAGGGCGGGAGCGCATCCTGTCGGTCTGTCGCTGTGATTATCTACTCTAAAAACATGTCACAGCATTTCAGGATAGCATTGTTCTTATATCTTTCGTTTATAGCCGAATGTTTTCTACCTGATCCACACAAGTTCCTTCGCCACGTTTTGAACGAAAATAACAACCAGCCGGCTAGCATAGACCAACTCGCGTGACGTGAATTCACTTAGCGTGAGTATTTATCAGAACCCATAACGAAAACCGCTGTAGATATAAAAAATTATAACAGGCCTTTTTTATTTGTAATTAAATTTACTACAACTTTTATTCTGTGCATTTTTTCAATACAAAGCACTGTTTTTGAGTTACAGTCAACAATTAAGACATTTTAAGAAGTCAGGAATCTAACTTGACTTCAATTTTCTATATTCGGTTATTACGAGTACTTGTTGTTACAACAATTTATCACGCCATTATCAGCTCTCGTAGTAGCGGAGTTTTACAGTACCTGTTAACTCTTTCGTGCACGGTGCGTCGGCCGTTCGCGTCATTAAATTACCGGTGCGACCTATATGGGGGGAATCTTAAATACCAAATTCAAGACCTCAAATTATGGGTGTGACCTATATGCGAGTAAATACAGTAATACTGACTTACAAAACAGGTTTTAAAACTGTACCAAAGTACCATGTGAGAATAAGTATTTTCTTGAGATGAGTAGTACCTAGGTATCATATGTGAAGTATTGTAATCAAAAAGTATAACAATGTTGAATTGAATGAATCATTTCACTAAGTTTTTACATTTTTCCTGTTTATGTAAAGAAGATTTTTACATACAAAATTTAACAGCTATTTATAATTGTATTTTTATGTACAATATAACATATTCGTAAACACCGCTTTCCTTATTTATATGTACCGCTATGAGGTTTTTTTTACACCGCCAATGGCATAATTTTTTCACAATTTTTTGGGGTCTCTACTGATTGCTTATTTTTACACCAATTTTTTGCACCGCTTGCTTATTTTTACACCGATTTTTTGTACCGCTTTTGCCATTTTTTTACACCGAAATGAGCCAGTTTTATTTACCATTTTCTGGGGTCCCTACTTATTACTACAACAATTTCGGCAATAAAGTTTAATTATTCTTGCATTTTAAAAATTTGATTAGTTGATTACTAGTATAATTTCAAGTACAGCAAAACCCCTTATTTGCACTTTTCATGGGGACAAAGTAAAAAAGTGTAAATGAAGGGAAAAGTAAGAAATACGTTAAAGTTAATTAAAATACAGTCGCATCCTGCAGCGTTCATTACAAATACGGGCTACATTACACATACGCATTGAACCACAGTAAAAAAATTTAAAAAAAAAGGGGCCGCAAATTGGAAATTTACCGTCAATAGCGCGCCATGCGCGGAGACAGGTCATTGTACTCAATCAGCTGTTGTTACGGCGCGGCGTAGCCGCCGGCTGGCTCTCTCTGTTCTCTGAGCTGCGCATGCGCAGTATAACTCACTCAACGCTCTGCCCAGACTCGTGACCTTCCATCAGCAGCCAGCCAATAGATACGAGCTTAGCGGAAAAAAATATAAGCTCCGCCTCCCGTGTACCACTTTTGTCCAGTTCTAATACCAGTTTATTGGTATACGCACCAGTTTTCTCGCTGCCGTGACATGTTCAAGTTTACGTTCATCTTGATGTCTTGATACCAATAATTAATTATTTACGATCCCCAGAAATAAATGGTTAGTTTAAAAAAATATGCGTCAACTGTACAATATTACCGAAATTATAAAATACGTATTAATCAGTTACCAAGACTCCGCTCATTTTATCTTGTGATGTTTGTCTCGTACCAGTATTTCGGCTAAGTTGTGACATAAATATAGTACCACAACTTACAAGCAGCCTCGTAGTCGTAACATTCCCGACATTCCCGGTACGTTTATACGTTCGTAAGTTAGTTTATATTTTTCCCTAGTTCATTTTAGATTGTCTCCTGCTATAATTACTCGGACTTTTACACGCCTAGGCTTAAATTATTATATGTTTAGAAATAAAAGCAACTTTTCATCTTATAAAATATGTATATTAGGCGATTTAAAATGATCATTGCCGACTATAAACGTTACGTTTTTCACAATGGTTTTAGGCCTACTATGGTTGTTACGTGACGTAAATAGCGGGATGGATTCGATTATTGAGACATAATTCGCGTGAAAGTATTGTATTGGACTAAATGGGAACTAAACGGGACCTGAAGAATATAGTGCAAATAACGGGAAAACGTAAATAAAGGTAACGTAAATAAGGGGTTTCGCTGTATTTATTCTTTTAATATTAAAATAAAAATGATTCAATTTTATTCATAAAAGTTTGCAATCATTTCATCAATGTTTTGTTATGACGTTGTCACGTTAAACTATCGTCCGTAAACCGACTTACAGACAACCAGTTTTTTTTCGTGCGTGCAGCCGGCGTTCATCGATTTATTATACGTCACATTAAAAATTTCTGTTGTCAATAGGATATAAACACCACATAATAATCCATAACAGGAATATAGTCAACAAACAAAGAAAAACAAAGAAAAATGGACTAACAGAACGGAAAAAAAAAAACCCACAAATGATGACAGCACAAATATATGTGTTTTCATACCATGTGCGTCTCTGCCTGAGGACGGGAGCAGATAGCAGTTCCCGAAACGTCACTTGTTTCTGTTTTGGAAAACTATTGTGTTTGTTTCGTCTTTTCGTTTTGTCGTGTGTTTGTCTCGTTTCAACCGTTGTGCTGAATTTTTTTGGGTTCAATATTTTTGTGCTGTCATCATTTGTGGGTAGGGATGTACCGATTCGAATCCCGATTAACTGTAATCGCCTGATAATAGAGAATCGGTAATTAATCTTAATCTGCGATATTTCAACCGATTATTTAGACAAAATCGTCAACATTTTCTCTTTATATTTATCATAGTGATCTCTTAGCATTATAAGAAAAACATGCCAATGATGCTAATATATTCTTTTAAAGGTAAATAGTAAACTCTTTTAAAAAGTTTAGTTCATGAAACACCGTTCAGACTGTAGGCCTACACACGCGCTGAAAATTTCAGAAACTTTGTCGTCTAATAAATTAAATATACTCTTATTTTATGCAATTGACGATTTTCTTCTAGCATGTATGGCTAGTATTTCCATTATTGTTAGCTCCATGCATCAAACAACTGCTTTGAGTGCCGCTTGTAATAAAATACAACACATAAAACAGTATAAAACACAACAGCATCACCACAAGATCTCCATTTTATGTGTAGGTTACGTACGTCATGTGATGAACAAAAAAAATTTGGCCAACTTATCTCACTTCACCGGAATTTCCGTTGTATACGTGAACCTTTTTCTATTATTTTTTATTATGATTGAAGTCGCTTTAATAACGGGAAAGTCTTCTTTATTTTTTATTTTTACTGTATATTAACAACAAAAATTTAACCAGGAATAAAAGTTCACGATTGCAATAGTTGGTGGTCGGTTGTAGGAATATTTCTGTTTGAGACCGAAATTAATTTATCGAATATTGGTAATGTCTGTATTAGCGAATACGACTCGGAGACTGTAGATTGTTTTATTGTTTTCTAGTCACGAATGCACGTCCATACATTACGTCAACGGAGTGACGAATTCTTTGATCAAATATTACAGTATATTTTGCTAAGTTTTCTATTTGTTGGCATTTACCAAAATAAATATTTGTTAAGAGCTGTTATACATTGCATTCACTATTTAATGTTGCATAATAATCATGGGTTCGCTAGTCGCAGTGCTGTGTGGAAATACTTTTTTTAGGATCCGGGCCGGATGCTAAATATGCAGTGTGTAAATATTGTTCTCAAAAAATATCACGTGGTGGCGTACATGGAAACAAAACGTCTTTCACTACAAGTAATATGTGGAGCCACAGAAAAATCTAAAAGCTATTAACTGTAGCTTGACGTGGCCGGGGGTTGTTGTTCGGATGTTAGGCTGTAATTTAATGGGCGCCACCACGTGTAGGGGCACGTGGACCCGGCAAGACTCCGATCCCAGGGCGTGACGTCGCCCGTGTGGAGACGTGACTCGTTTTCCCCCGAATACTGCCTATGCAATAACCAGACCTATAGCCCGCTCTCAGCGTCGGGCACGCTTTAATCCCTACCGTGGGCTCTTAAGGCGTCCCACACGCCCCTAGGTACTCGGGTAACACACACGTGGCCAATCACAACACAAGATACGGATCCGGGTTTTTATTGGCCTTGCATACACATAGACACGATAACTCCTTACACACTCCTAGTCTCGTCGTTTAACAGTCAAAAGCCTTACGGCGCAATAGGCTTAGGTGAGGCCGGCCACCACGTGGCCGTGCTAGAATGTTCGCGAAGGTTTCAAGTCCCGTTACCGGAGTTAACAGCTATTAATCAAACAGTCGGCTCCCGAGGTAGGCCCCGGGGATATACGAAAACGTTTTAGATTGCTTACGAGTCGACAGAATTACCGGATCAGTTGAATATCAAAGTTGAAGTCCCCGGAGTGCGGCGTGCTTCCTACCTCGGTGAGCGCTAGAGATCGACTGGGGCGAGCAATGGCCGTCGGGGTGGCTAGACAATGACGCAGCGCGCCAAACGGAGGGTACCGTTATTCGGGCCGTATTGCGCCGAGGCTTACTCAAGAAAACCCTAAAAGCTATTCTTTAATTTCTTACATAGAATTATAAAATATAAGAATTACATTAGAAATTTATTATACAGTTCTAAATAAAAGATGAAGATCGGTTTTGCATTATGGCCTCGGCAAGTCTACGTCTCTGGCGGCCTGCAGGATATTTCATCAATACACTTAAAATTTACGTTAATTATTGAAATGACAAATATTATAAAAATAACAGGGGTGAAAAAGAAAAGCGAATTACAAACATCCAATTACTAATAATTTAGGGGTCGAAGCACTGATTCTACTGGGCCCTCTTCCTGTGGTTCGCGGCACTCTCACACGCACACACACTAGTGTTGGGCCGATTCCTAAAATATACCGATTCCGATTCCATTTTCGATTCTTAAATTAAAGGGTCGATTCTTCGAATCCGATTCCGATTCCTTAATTTTTATCTGACAATGTTCAACAGAGTAATATACTAAGAAAAAAAAGGTTGTTTATGATTTTAAAAATGTAATTATGTTGTGTTTCATTTTCTGTGCAGAAATTAACATTATATACAGCTTATATAATGTTAAAAAGTATGTTCATTACCATCAAGTTACGCTACCTTGTATTTCTAGCACAATTTGGCCTTTTAACCTTGCATATAGTTAGACGAAACACGTGTTCAAACACTGCCAATAATCAAAGATGTCTAATGACTTAAATTGTAAATAATGTTATAACTTAACAAACTTTAGATACCTTACATTATCAACTCAATTAATTAATTGTAAAAAAAGAGGGTTTGTACGGTTAGGTTAAGAATTTTATTTTCAAGCACAACTAAATAATGATCCAAATAAAATGTCAATATAACCTCGTTTATACATATTTCAAGGGACCATGGCGAAAAAAAATAAAAAAGGGAAATGTAAAAATAAAACTTTATTATCTCATTATGATGGAAATGACAAACAAATATGCACCACACTAAAATAAAATGTCAGAGATGCTTACGTTTTAATATATTACCTAGAACTTAATTATCTCACTTGGTTAAAAGAATAAATCCATCCAGTCTTGCAGTTCCTCACAATCGTAAAGAGAAAATAAATTTTCGGTTCTTGATTAAGAAAGTTCTGTGCAATTTTTAGCATCTCAAAATTTTCACATTTTATGGTGAGATTTTCTTACACAAAATATTTAAACTCTTCAAATAATCGCGTGTTAACATTTAATTCATTTCAGAAATTTATCGGAAACAATTCTGTTAAACTAACACAACTACTTTCACAAGATTGTTTATGTTTGCCGTTTGGTAATAAAAATTTACGAACGTTTCCGCAGCAATGTTTGGAAATTCAGACTTGCCAACTGCCTTTCCAAAATATATCTAACGTAAAACGAGCATCGCTGAACACGCACAAGAACGCCGATTTAAAGCAATTTGGTTATGTTGCTTTTAAACTTATTTTAATATGGTTGCAATAATCCACTGTGAATTTGGGTAAAATTTCATTCAAAAATTATTTCATTTTAATTCTTTAAAGTTTAATGTGTAGAGATGTTCACGTTCACGTCACCAAAGATTTTGTTCATGGCCGTATGGTTTACCATGGCAGGTAGCACAAAAAAAAATTAGGTTGTTTACAATGGCAAATGTAGCTGCCATGATCAAATAGTTAACGTTTACATTATTTGCCGTTTACATTTACATAATTTTCTTTAAACATTTATGGTTTTGTCTAATTATTTTTGAAGGTTTGCTATTAAATGCAGTGCTGCTGCAACGTAATTTCCTAAAAATGCTTTCGCTTAAAGTGGGAAAGTAGATACTGCATTTGTACAGTAGGGAAAATGGCGGTGCAAGTAAATAAATACGTTAATCACCGTAATAAGTAAATCAGTTCCGTAAAAAAAGATTGTATTATGTAGTTTTAAAAATTATATTTGCATGCATTTTAATATTTTCTTACGTTGCGTAGATTATGTATTTTGCAAACTTAAAAACAATGCAGGAATCGGTCATGGTCGATTCCAAAACCATTGTATTCTGAATCCCACGATTCCAGTGGAATCGGTGGAACCGACCGATTCCGGAATCGGAATCGACCCATCACTAACACACACACATGTCGGCGGGAGATTCAAACGCCAGGGAAGGAGTGGAGTGGTGGGGTGTGATGGCATATCGAGCTGGGCGTAGCCCCGGACGATGTCAAGCTATTAATGTTATGTGCAATACCTTAGCTAGCTTACCAAAATCTTAAATATTTATGTAAATAAAAATGATTTTGTCTGCATTCTATACATATGTATGTACACTTATGGTCCATGCCTCCATTACATCAATTTTAATCACAATGTTGTTCTCTTTGTTTTCTTTTTTAATTTATGTATGTAATAATCGGGAAAATATAATCTGTATTCTTAATCGGTTTGGAACATCGGCTGAATTTGAATTTTTTAGTGAATCGTTAATCATAATCGGTAACCGGTTTTTCAATATCGGTACATCCCTATTTGTGGTTTTTTTTTTTTCATTCTGTTAGTCCATTTTTCTTTGTTTTTCTTTGTTTGTTGACCATATTCTTGATATGGAATATAATGTGGTGTTTATATCCTATTGACAACGGCAATTTTTTACTTAATTTGTGTTTTAGTTTTTGTCTTTTGGGTTTTTTGTAGTTTTCTTCTACAGACATAAATGAGCTTAGCAATGGCGTATGTCCAAAAACTTACATCAAGTCATGCACTCCCATCGCACAAATCTGTCAAAGATAGTACATTCATAGGCCAATCGAGTGGGAGAGATGCGGCGCAAGAGTACAATGAGTGTAACGGGACAATGAGCGTAACAGGACAATGAGTCATCCTTTTTCGTGCGTGCAGCCGGCGTTCATCGATTTATTAGACGTTGTCACATCAAAAATTAATATTTGCACTTATAGAAATTATTAACTAATTTAGAACATTTTCTATCATAGTTCCTAGTTTCGCATTACAACTACTTCAAAATGTATTCAAGATAAAGTCCGGTATGTATTATAACACCATTTTTACTTTTGTGATTATAATATACTAATATGAAACAAAACTAAATAGAATAAGTGAATCACTTTAGTGTACATATATACGTAAACGTAGCATCATTGAATATGTATACTACTTGAATAGCGCCCCGAATCACGAACGTATTTCTCCATTAGGAAGCGACTTCTATCCATATACATATTCAATGGTAGCACTGTGGCTGTGGCTCGCATCAGTTATTGTGCATCCGTGGTCTCTGGAAGGGTTTATCTTGACAAGGGGCCCGCAAGGTGGGGGAAGAAAGATAACACCTCGTGAATGGTGTGGAGAAGACCGTACGAGAGCGATAACTGACGCCTTTTTGTCTCCTCCTTTTGCTCTATTCGCGGTCACACACATACACCCAAATGCAGATGCCAGGCGCGAGCTGAGAACTTGCTGCTCTGATGAACGCTCTTAATGAATGCACAAAATATGAGATCCGTGCCTTGGTAAAGCGCGTGCACCATTTTCATAATCATTGCTAGTTTGCACCACTAGTCTCGCTTAGTGCTGGCCATAGATGCTACTAGCGAAGTGCACAGTCTTCTTGATACTATCCATATCTATGGTGTGATAAAGTTATTTTCTTACGTTTGCAAAGGTAAACAATGAATGTTTTTCAAAATAAAAGCACTAAAACGTAGTTTATCAGGAGGAATATAACAAAAAAAATTTGTGCATTTTAGGACTTTTCCGCTTCCTAAAAACGGATCTAACGGGAAATTAATGATTTTATAAGTGTATGTTCCGGGTAAGTAAACCATTGTAAATATAGTACTTTCGGCAGGACCAAAATTAATAGAGTTGGGCCGATGCCGATCCCCGATCGTAATAATCGGCCGATTTTGTTAATTTTGCCGATCATAATGATCGGCAAAACGTAGCCGATTATTTGAGCCGATCATTGGTCTCCTACTGCAAACTTATCACATTGAATAATTACCTGTACCTAACAACTTTCCATGTTTGTTTACGGTACTTTTCGGGAAGAAAATTTGATTATTCATCGAAAAATAATAGGATTTAATAATTTAAAACTAACCACACACGAAAAAAATATACCAATAAAGTAAACAAATACCGTAAGTTTTATAATCATTGAACAGTTACATACCTAAGTATCAATTTCCACGTATATTTACGGTACTTTCGGTAAAATAATTTTCCATTATACTATTTGCAAAGTCATTTATCATTTACGAACCGAAAACTATGTATTTGTTTACCATTTACGGTTAATATTACCGGAATGGCGAATGGCGACTGTTGTTTAGGTTGGTTATGTGACGCCAGAGATTAGAGTGACGCGCGTCGCGCGACGGAATTCGTACGGATTAATGGCGCTAGTAGTCATGTGGTTAGTAAACAACTACTCTTCGGGAATGCATCTATTTAGTTTTTTCTCGCTAAATATGGCCTATTGAAAGTTTTGTTTAGCGAAATTAATATTCTTATCCTGTTTAGCGGGAAATAGAGCTTAACTTTCTTTTGTATAAAACCTGGTTGATGAAGAGTTTTGTTTCCCACAGTAGAACCTCGTTAATCCGTGACGCGCTAATACGGGAATTGGATAATCCGGGACGATTTAAAAGTGCAGAAAAAAAAGAGAAGCTAAAATTGTCAGCGCTTAAAATTAACGTCACGCGGGCCGGCGGCCGGCAAACAATGCAAGCCATCGCGTGGGCCGCCAAACTCTGCAACGCTGTTTGTACCGACCCTTTGTGTCGCCCCCCCCCCCCCCCCCCCCCCCCCTTTCAGCTGTCACATTTGTCACTCTTTAAACTTGAGGGGGATGTCCTGACTTCTGTTTCCCGTCTCCCGTTTGTTCGAATGTTGTTTCACGTGCTACTGAGTTACTTTCCGCCCAACGCACGGCAGGCGCCTGGCGAGTGACGTGTCTGTCTGGCATTCGGCTGGTCAAAGGGGTGGAGGGGGGTGGGGAGCTACCCAAAATTTATGTGTACAAGGTCAGCACGATCTTATCTTTCTCTCTTCGGCTGTTGTAAATGACCGTGAACTAATGGCTAGGCAGTGCCGTATTTTTTTAAGCCGAGACAACAATTCGAAGGCGGCCCTTACCGTTAACCGATTATCCGGGTTTATTATTATTATTTTTTACATAATTTCAATTATCCGGGCATCGGCGGGTCCCAATGAACACGAATAATGGGGAGTTTACTATTTTTTATCCATCTGCTGCCAAGGTGCAGTAAGCCTCGGTAGATGTTACGTCACATGACCTTGGCCTTAACCCAGCTGCACGCTGGTGTCTGAGAAGCTTGACAAGACCTTCCGGGCTTACCTGTATAATTGCTAGTCCGTGAAATTTATAATGTCGTGATTTTTAAGTAATCATGTCAATGAAAAGTAGTTTTGTCTGGGAATATTTCACAGTTTATAGTGATCCGTCAAAAGCAATGTGTAATCAGAGGTACTTGAAAGGCTCTAATCGGCTCAGAAGATCGGCAAGATCGGCAGCAGATGATCGGCATCGGCATGATCGGCAAAATAGGTGATCGGCCCAGCTCTAAAAATTAATTGGAGTATGACACGAGAAAATGTATGAAACGGGAACATATCATCGAGGTTCTACTGTAGTTGTATTTTGTCCGATGGAGACTCAAAACTTAATTCAATACAAATGAACAAGCATTACGGTATCGAAAAAATGTATCGAACTTACAGTTTGGATACTCGATACTTTTCGATACCGTCAAGTATCGAAGGTATCGAGGTATCGAAGTATCGAAAATCGCATCACTAGCGATAACCTTATAAATGCTACCTATTTATAAGTACACTAGAGTCCCGTTATAGCGAGGTGTCACGGTTCCGGGTTTGATCCTCGCTATAACCGTGTCCTCGCTATAACCGAATTTGACAAATTTTGGCCCCCAAAAAATAAAAATTATCCGAAAATAGCATAAAAATTGTGTTTAAACCTGTATAATTGGAAAATAACAGGTTATATTAACGAAATCTTAATTTCTGTGAGCAGATGTGTGAATTCTCTTTAAAACGATACCCCATAAGTACGGATGCGATCACCGATTGCGTCAAAATAACCAGAATACCCTGCCACGCCACGTAAGTATAGCATCTCAACCCGCGGCCGACGCAGCATTGTGCTGCTATCTATCGTCGACGCGGGCGGTCTGCTGGCGGCCATGTTGGTTCGGGATGTTGCTAACAGGTGGTGCTAGTGTAGCGCAACGATTTAATTCCTTACAAAAAAGCAGGAGTGCGGCTGCGGCAACGCACGTACGCCTCAAACGTAATAGTCGCTGGAAAACTATACTTTTTTCATTTAAAGAAACCTGTCAACTTTTTTAGAAAATAAATTTGGGATTAAACTCAAACCATCACCACCCCTTTCCCGGACAAATACCCCAACCACTGACCGAAACAAAAGTTACAAGAAAACTGCCCTAGCGATTCGGAAATAAATACGGTAGTGCCTACTAGAGATGAAAAAGTAACGAAAAAATGTGTATCCGTATGTATTCGTTACTATAACAATTAGTACTCGTTACTATCGTTATGTTACTCGTTACTTCTGATACCACATAACATGCTATGTTATGTTGCAGCAACGAATCCAGTCGTATTACGTACGCGTACAGTATGACGTCGCGTAAATAATAATAAATAGAATATAAACAATTAACAATATTTGATCATTAATAGTTTTTGTTAACCAAGAAACAATTAAATCTCATTAGAGCGGCTTTTTAATATTATTTCTTTTAAGATAACAACAAAAAACGGAAAATACGCGATTATAAAAACAAAAACATACATATTTCTAATTTGTAAAAAATACTTTCTTACGTTGTTTCTGTTCCAATCTCAAACTTTGTCTACACACGGCACAGATAACTAACGGAAGTTTGATAAAAGAAAGAAAGGATGGGATTCTATTTTTAAGCCACGCACTTAGGTGGCGTCTGCACGGCTGAAGAATGTGACAGGCGTCAACGGCAAGATGTCTAGTGGCGAGCGAGAGGGCTGGAGATAAAGCAGACAAATAACAAAAGCGCGCTTCAAGCGATCACGCCGTAAATTCCTCAAAAATACCTCGTTATATCCGTGTTCTCGCTATTACCGTGCTCGCTATAACGAGATTCTACTGTATATTGTAAGTTATGTATACATATTAGGTGCAGGGGATTTACCATCAGCCAACACTCTTGGAGAAACTTATGTCCCAAAAATTGGCCAGGCAAATAAGGAAGCAGTAAGGCACGCTGTAGAAGACAAACAGATTGTATTCGTGTGTGATGAAACGACAGACAAAGTGGGCCGATGTAAGGCACAGTCTGCTACTTTGTAGTGCCTATCCGCTATGAGGTTTCTTTTACACCGCCAATGGCATAATTTTTTCACCATTTCTTTGGGATCTCTACCGATTGCTTATTTTTACACCGATTTTTTGCACCGCTTGCTTATTTGTACACCGATTTTTTGCACCGCTTGCTTA
Organism: Bacillus rossius redtenbacheri; assembly: GCF_032445375.1. Classification (NCBI taxonomy): domain Eukaryota; kingdom Metazoa; phylum Arthropoda; class Insecta; order Phasmatodea; family Bacillidae; genus Bacillus; species Bacillus rossius. Next base: position 9,976,030 of record NC_086337.1, read on the forward strand.
TTTTTACACCGATTTTTTGCACCGCTTTTGTCATTTTTTTACACCGAAATGAGCCAGTTTTATTTACCATTTTCTGGGGTCCCTACCGATAGGCACTGCACATGCTGCACTCGTTACCCCTCATCCCACCAGATTTTCATTAAGTGGGCGTGGCAGCTGCGATTGCCAGGCACGACCTTATCGCAGACTCCCCTCATCGCCTTTTGAGACTCATCCTCACATCTCGATACTTCCTCTGCACTTCAGACACCTGCCCGCCGCTGGTTTGAACGTCCCTTCAGGCCTTTACACATGTTTCATGCTCATAGTCTCCCACCTGTTTACAGTCATCATTTCCTGGAAGGTAACAGTTCTTGACAGTATGTTTCTGGATGGGTCATGACAATATCATGAAACGCAACTGCTGTCGACAGCTTCTTTGTCTAGAGACGCATTGTGCAGCTGGCCATCCTGTTTCACGTCCTTGACTTGGTTATTACTACAAGTGCAGCTGTCAGTGTGTGTCAAAGGGGCCAGATTATGTTACATTAGAACCTTATTTTTAATTACTCGGGATTTACCAATTCCTATGATTAACATATTTTTCACTTGCAACGTCATTTTCTCCATAGTAATAATGCATTATTTGCCCACTTTATGCGAAAGCATATCCTGTCATTTACGTTGCAACAGAACTGCATTTACTAGCAAACTATTAGAAAAGTTTAGTGAATAGTGTTAGGTTTATTTAATATACGTTACTGTGTGTACTTGTGGTCACTGCCACTTCATTTGCCATTGAAAACAACTTGCTATTTTTTGCTACTGCCATTGTGAACCCTACGGCCATGAACCAAAACTTTGGTTACATGAACACGAAAATTAAGTTCATTTGACATCTCTCCCCTTTAAACTTTAATGTATTATGAATGAAAATAATGTTGTATAAGGGTTTTTTTACTTTTTACATAAAGAAACAGTGGATTACTATGCTCTTATTAAAATAAGTTTTAAAGCAACGTACCAAATTATACCCATTAATATGGCGCCTCTGTACATGTTTGGCGATGCTTGTTTTAATTTGGCAGCACTGAATTTCCAAACATTGCATTTGAATTTTTTTTTCCTAAACATATTTGTGAAAGTAGTCATGTTCTTTTAATAGAATTATTTCCGAAAAAATCCGAAATTAATTAAATGTTAATGTTCTATTATTAATAATGTCCATAAATGAATTGTGTAAGAAAATCTTACCATAATAACTAATAAGAGCTTCAACATACACATCTCTTATTCATGAACCAAAATGTTCATGTTCCAAAATTAAACAATTATGAATTACTGAAAGATTTGATGGAATTATTGCTTTTTACCATGTGAGATAATGAAATTCTATTCAATATAAAAAAGTAAGCATCTCTGACATTTTATTTAGTGTGATGTGTATATGCTTAATGTTTCCCATCACAGTGACAATAAAACTAATTATTTTTTTTAAAACTGCCCTCTCTTTACATTTTCCTGGTTTTTTACATATTTCTTTTTCCTGGTCCCCTGAGATATGTGAAGATGAGGTTCTACTGTATTTTTGTTCATACGGCATACAGAAAAGTGTTTCACGGGAAATTGCCTCGACCAGTCATTTACAGACGGCAGACCTTGTGTATGCTCTGGTGAGAAACCATCTTAACAGGACACTGCCTCGCATGCCTCGGACGAGCTGGCCGCTGTGACCCTGATGCATGTCACAATCCTCATTACCCTCTTACCGGGAGGGGCTATACTAACATAGTTGGTGGTCTCACCGTCGCTCTGGTCGCCGGGCTGGGCGCTCCAGTCGGCGGTGTTGGTCTGGTCGCTCTGCTGGCTCCAGTCCCCCGCGTTGTCGCTCTGCTGGCTCCAGTCCCCCTGGTTGTCGCTCTGCTGGCTCCAGTCCCCCCCTGCGCCCCCCTCCAGCTTGCTCCAGCCCTCCCCCTCTGCTGCCACCAGCGCCGGCTGCTCCGGCACGCCGCGGGCCTCCTCCCCCTCCTCCTGCCACGCACACGATAAGCAAACACTCTACCTGTATGGGTATTTAGCATGTGCCACGATGATACGATCACACAATACATAATTTTGCAAACATTTTACAACATAGTCTTTTATTTACATTCTTGTGGAGTTTTCTGGAAGTACAGGTAATTTAACATAGTTATACTACCCGAAAACCGTATATACTGACTGATTATGATGTTTTAAAACATTGAAAAACTACACCGTTTCGAAATGGCTTTATGTACATCATGGATTGCAACATAGCACTCAAACATAGAAATAAAATATTTCAATGTTTGGAATATGGTTATTTTCTACCATCATGGCAATTAATAGTTTGTTTTTTTTTGGCACAAACACAAAAGTGATACATCATGCATACAGCATGTGTCCATATACTTTTGATTATCTAGTCAAAATGGTATCTCGCTTCACTTTTGTTTACAACAAACATTATGAATTTTCAACCAAGTTTAATGCAGCTTCTTTAAAAATACATGAAAGGACGTTTGATAATGCCCAAGTACCTATTGTTGTTGTTGAAGTCCGTATAATGTTATGTAGAGATGTCAAAATAAAGACATTTCATCAATTCCAATAAGTCGACTCTTACCTCGATTCCAATTCTGGAAATTGGTTTACAAAATTTGTAGTTTTAATATTAATTACACAATATTTTGTGTAATGTAACAGTTGAAGTTAAATAATGTCTAATATACAGTAGCTTTAAAATAAAAAACCTATATAAAGACTACAGCACTTTTAGTACAAATGCTCTTTTTTCAAAACTATGTTGTGCCCTACTACATCCCAACAGAATAAAAACCTAATGTGCAACTTGTCTACATGAAAATATTCCCAGAATTTAAACACTTTACTGTAGCAATTGTTAGATGAAATAAAATTATAGTTACAAGTTACCGTATTTGCCCCTGCGTATGGATCGCACCTATAATTTTGGGTATAAAAATTTAACATTTTCATTGTAAGGGTCGCCCTCAAATAACTGTCGCACTAAATATCTGTCTTCAGTACAGTTCCAAAGATAAAAGTGAAGTCTTTCAAGAAATTCTGCACTGGTATTGAGACTATCTTTTTTTCTGATTTGTCATTCTTTATTACTGAGAGAGGGTATAAGGCAGTTCTGCGATCACTTCTCCCCTCTTTATGGCCCCTTTTAACTCTAACCTAACAACAAGACAAAGAGAATACTTTTTTATACCATTTTTTTCTCTACTCCGCTATTGTAAATGCTTTTTTACCATCCCTTTTCTCAAGAGAGAAAATGCAGCAAGATACTGTTTCTTGTAACATCCTATAAAAACTATCACGTCCATTAAGGTCAGGGGGTAACGTGTGCAGGAGCTGGAGTTATAAATTTTACCCTTTTAGGCCTGGTTTTAAAAATAAATGACAAGAAAAGGTTTAAATTATTACATGGTAGCCAAGATGTTCCTAAAAAAAATTCCAAATAATGAATACTTGTACCGTGAGTGAAAACTTGATGAGCAAAGCAGTCACTAGGGTTCTGCGAATATTCGAAATTTCCGAATTCGAGTTCGATTTTTTTGATATTCGATTCGTAAATTTGAATCGAATTCATTTTACAATAATTCGACTTGCAAAATCTGGCCTGGGTACACTAATATAAGACATCACCCTCCCCCAATTTTAAAAGAAATGTAAATGGACGATTACAAAAATTATACATTGAAACCCCTTATTTACGTTACCGTTATTTATGTTTTCACGTTATTTGAACCATTTTATTTCTGTCCCGTTTTAACCTCATTTGATGTAATGTAATGAATTCCCGTTGTTTGCAACGCTCCTATTGCTTTACGCAGTTTACGCCGTTCGTTCTGATAAAACTGCTTACTAACTTAATTAATCCTATTACAAAATAATCTGATGTGTAAATCGTGTTTTAAAGACGTTTTTAAAAGTTATAAACTTCATCTTTAACATCTCGGGAGTCGCTTTATACCGCTAATAAAAATGTAAGCAGCGTCAGTTCTGTTGTGTTGATTCCTGTATTCCCGTATACAGCGCGCGCACGTAGTCGAAAATTGATATCCATAGCTCGCAGACTGCATGCGCGCGCGCTTTCTGTCAGTAACAGAGTTAACCCGCACGATCGTTATGCGTATAGTTACAAATCACGTTCTTGTTACTGGTTTCTATTTTTTTTTTTACGTTGAATAAAATGGTTTTATTGCATCACTCATAAATTTAAATTATTTAGCCTGCTTTCGTGAAGTCTACTTTATAAATAAACGTACTTTCCATGAATAGGTTTTGTTTTTATTGATTACTTTACGTTTTTTTTTGCATAATAGTATTCTCCGTTCATTCTTACCTGAGTTTTGGAATAAACAAAGCCTCTTGTAAACAAACATATTCATTGGCTGCCGGCCGCCGCGCACATTATTTGTGCGCAAGAAATAGTCCCTTGGTTACGTACCATTTGTAAGTATTTTTACACTGCCTTATTGTAACAATTATTGCTATATAGCATTATAGCGTTTCACCATTAATATCCAATACAGTTTAATGTGTCAGCAAGTATTTACTTACAATTATGTTAGCAGACGCCGTGTGTAGTGTACAGTTAATGCCCGGCGCAACAGTTGTATTTCGGATTCGCGCGCGCACGGTTTGTTATGGCTGATGCTGGACCGAGTTTTGTAAAGCACAGAACGGGAAAGCCTTTGAAAAGTGCACAGAAAACTATTGTGTTGAATGTTTTTAAAACATTTTCAGACAAATATCCGGATTGTCGTGTGACCGATATCGCGAGTTTAACTTCAGAATTTACGGGTGTTTCGAAGAGCAGTGTGCTTCGTGCAAGGAAAGAATTATAGGACACTGGGACATTAACAACTCCTGGGAAGAAAAGGAAACTTGAGTATCCTGTTATCAAAACTTATGATTTTGTGAAGACAGCTATTAGGCGTAAAGTGCATAGATTTTCCTTCGTAAATTAACCATCTACGCTGAACAAGTGCTACGGTGCTTCGTGTTATATTACAGTCAAACCTCTATCTATCGTTTTTCAGGGGACCAACAAAAAAATTCAGTAGATGCGGACATTCAATAGATGTGGACTTCACTCTTAGATTTTGAAAAAAAATATTTCAACCTCAAAATTAGTGTCAGAAATATATCAGTTACTTGTCATTAAAGTTTAATCATTTGAAAAAAATAAAGATGGAAGCATTTTACTTAATTCAATTTACACTTGCAAAAAAAACACATACACACAATAAACCTACATGGAAATTAAAGTCTTTTTCAATATCCTGAAGTCTGAAATGTTTACTCATGCCATCAAATATAGATGTGTACTGAAGAAGCCGATTTTGCCAATATTTAGTTGAATCGGCATTTCTGCCTACTTCCGATACGCTTGTTAATTTTCGGCCGATATTACTAAAAAAACGTGAGAGACTGCCATAACCTAAAAATCCACGAGTACCCTTTTCACTTTTCGTAGTAGTACTGCATTCTTTCAGATCGCATTATTTCTTCGCAACATGTGCTAACCGTACATATAAATATTTAACATGCTTTTTTTTCAGTAATGTTCTTTAATTTTAATATGTCTTAAATAAATACGTACATTACCATCACGGTAAATATACATTTCGGTTGTTACGGTAACTATAGTGCAAATGTGGTAGCTATCGTGCTTCTGTAGTATTATGGTATCAACAAAGAATCTGTAGTTCTTTTTATGGTAATTATCGTAAGATAACAATTGGGTTTGTACTGTAGTTATGGTACATCATCCATATTTCTTCGTAGTTTGTTGTTCATTTGTCTTTTCTTCATGTTTACGTGCTCCATTACTCGGCTGCAGATTTAAGGTGATTTTTACTTATACAATCGTTACTGTTTTTATGACGGTTTCTGTCTAAGAAATGGTTATTTCTGCAAAATATTTATGGTTAAACGATCATTTATTATAATTTATAGTGACGGGACCACATATTTTGTACGATCAATGCGGACAAAACGATAATTCGAACATCGGTACAAGCGGACTTTTTTAACCTTAGTTGTATGGCAATTTTGGCGGGACCGTAGAAAGTATACGATAAACACGGACAATCGATACATGCGAGTTCGATAGATAGAGGTTTGACTGTACTTCGTTATTTTATTAGCACCGACTGTACTAGAAGTGTGTATGTTGCAACTAGTGCTTGGCGCGCAAGATGAATTCACCCTATCACTTGCTGACGCGGCGCAGTGATACGACGGTATTTGTTTATTTCAAAACTTAGCTAAGAGTGAACCCACGGTCTCACCCCTAATTATAAACTTGATTTTAGAATAAAATGTGCGATGCCTACGCGATAAAAACGGTAAATTTGTTATTTTTCTTTTGTACCACTTCCTTGTGCTGTGATATTTTAATTAATATTTTTATCCTTGAAAGTCAAACATGCTAAATAAGGTGGCAAGTGAGAGAGTTTTCTCTACAGCAGGCAACATATTTACCAGCCGCAGAGAATTGTTGTTGCCGCACCATGTTGATGAACTCACCTTTCTCCATGACAATTTGAAATGATTAGCGAAGTGTTAGTGCTATAGAGATATAATTTTTAATTTATTTTGTAATTTTTGAGAATCTGGGGTAAATATGAAGTTGAGCGGTATTTGCGAAAATAAATGTTTAAAATCTGAAAATACTTTTATTATATGCTCTTTAAATTCCTCTTTTCATTAAAGCCGGCGAAGGTAAGAAATTCCAAATAATTTAGGAGATATCGCCGTTCTTATTTTGCAATACAATACAAGACCTGTGTTTATCAGTAGACCGTCGCAATTTTTTTTTTATTTTGCTGTGGGTTCGTGAATGCCTAATTAATTAAAATGGTCGATTAGGTCAGGTCAGCTACATTATAAATACTTTCAAACTAAGCGGACATTAAAAATAAAGTGAAGTAATTTTAATGGTTGTTTAGTTTTAAAGTATTTATAATGTAACTGACCTGACCAAACAAACCGGGACAAAGGATGAACAGTAGGAACTCACGTAATTTTTTTTTACTTATTACTTGCTAAATAAAACATTAAAATTTGAAACGTTAAAAACTCACCTAAGTTAGAGGCGGGTACAATTCCTTTGCCATTAGTAGAAAATGATTTAGTCGTTCACCTACGTCACGAAAAAAAAAAATTCATACTCGTAAACAAGAAACAATGGTTAACGCCGCATGAATGCACAGGTATTGTGATGAGAATTAAAAAATTTGATATCTCCTAAAGCATTTGGAATTTCTTATCCCCGCCAGGTTTAATGAAAAGAGGAAGTTAAAGAGCATAGAATAAAAGTATTTTCAGAATTTTTAAATTTTTTTAAACAAATATCGCCCAACTATGAAAATTAAAAAATTCGATATCTCCTTAAGTATTTGGAATTTATTATCTCCGCCGGGTTTAATGAAAAGAGGAAGTGAAATAGCATATAATAAAAGTATTTTCGGATTTTTAACATTTGTTTTCGCAAATACCGCTAAACTACATATTTACAAGTTTTTCAAACGTGGTATGTTAAAATTTTTTAATCTATGTTATTTTAATAAATATTCCCAAATTCGATTCGAAAAAAATTCGAAACTCGTGAATTTTTTTGAAATTCGATTCAAATTCGTTTCGAACTGAAAAATCACAATTCGCAGATGTCTAGCAGTCACCTTGTGCGCGGCCGTGGGAACCGCTGCGAAGCTCTGGTTGGTGAAGGTCTGGGTGGGAATGGGTGCAACAGGCAGGGCGGCGACGGGCGGAGGAGTGGCCGCCAGCCGCTGCGGCACCAATAATGGTCCACTCAGGATCGCCACTTCCGACGAATCCAGCTCCGACTCCTGCCACACACATCCAGGCTCCGTGGCTAGCCACTCAACTTTCTGGACCCTTCATGGTCTTTTCCTGATCAAAATTCAACAGAGACAAACATAGGAAACAACTGACAAAATAAAAAAAATTACAAAACTACCTCGGAGACTGAGCCAGGCTGGGATTCTCTGGCTTATTCTCATACTTATACTACAGTAAAACCTTTTTGTTGCAACCCCATTTATTGCGACCACCTCTCTATTACAACCCGATTTCGAGGAACCGTGAACAATTGCCGAAAATCCGAAGAAAATCGGACAGAAAATAAGTTTCTTGTGGTGAGTAGTGTGTTACTGCGTTACTGCGTTTCTCTTGCCGAGTGCTGTACTGCCGTAGGCAGCGCATATCTAAAAATAGATACCACTTCCTGTCGACCGCTGTCAGCGCTTGACAACCCCCATTCCACGTCCCTTTGCTGGCAGGGTGCAGATAAAGGTTTTTGTGGCAACGTGTTTACGTTTAGCTTTTTGCGAGTGTCTAGTGTTGTACGCAGTTCAGGCAAAGCTACCTGCTGGATTTCTCTTGATTTTGATTACTATTGGTTGACAATGTTTGCTTAGTTTTTGAAGTCCGATTTGCTATATTTTCTGGCTTGAAATTGTGAACTAGACTTAATAAATAAAATACCATTAAAATTAATTACTATTAATACAATGCAAGAAAAACCCTCCGGCCGCAGCGTGTGAACATGGTAGTCGGCCGCTCACTCGCCCTTGCTCACCCTCTCCCCGTACCGTGCACTGCGGCCGACCTCGGATGCTGCTTGTATCTACTTGTTAACAATCAAGTTATCTGCTTAATTTTAACTAGAGTAAAAATATATTAAAACTGTCGGCAAATTGATAAAAGCTTTATGTGTCTGCAAAATAGGGCACAACACTGGCCCGCCAGTTGTTTTCATTCAAAACGTGGCTAAAGAACTTGCATGTATCAGGCTGAAAACATCTGGCAATACGTGTAGGTTATAAGGAATCTTTTTATGAATTGAGATGTTATGTTTTTCAAGTAGACATACACAGCGAACGACTGGATGCACGCCCGACTCGACTTGTTTTAACTGCCGCAGCAATGTTTATTTTGACAGCTCAAGCAATTATCTTTTCCCGTGGGTTGACAGAAAAAGGTCGCTTCACCCAGCATAAAAAAAAGGCTACGCCACTTATTCCCCACGCAGGAAACACACTGGCTGCCGTCCATCACTTCCGCACTTATCTTTCTTCTAAAATTCCACGTCTCGCCTCTCGCGCGAGCAATAACGAAGCCACCACGCATTGGGCCGTTTTATGCTGTGTTTGGTGACCCGCAGCTTGATTTTATTCGGTACAGTAGAATCCCGCCGATGCGATCCCCCTCTGATGCGTCCATTCAGTTTATACGACCGTTTTTTGAGAAACCGTGAAAAATTTGAGCAGAGAAAGTCGAAAATTTGAGTAAAATCGGCTGAAAAACAAGTCTGTTACACTTTGTTGGGCGCTTGTGTTCACGTTTATCTTGGCGAGCGCTGTACTGTAAGCAGGCAGACAAAAGATGGCTAAAAATAGATACCACCCCTCAAGACTGTCCACGCTAGCCAAAACCGGTAAACTGCGCACATCACCTGATAGCATCTACGCGCGCGTCTATTGCCGTCCCGGTCCTGGTCCCGTTTGACGATTGTGACTCGTTTTTCAATTTACACGGACTCGTGGATTCGTGAAAATGAGTATAAAGCGAGCCAGTTTGTCGCTAATGAAAAATTATGAGATTTTCCAGCAAGTGGATAAGAAGACAATTTCCAAGACGAAGATAGCACGGAAATATGGTATTCCGAAGTCTACTCTCTTCAGGATTCTCAAAAAAAAAAAAAAGCTAGCTTGTAAACTTATCATTGTTGAGCAAAGATAGAGTTCTAGTACAAGCTAGCAGAATCTGTTTATGTATTTTTTGTTTTTATTTTAAATTTTTTTATTAATTTATTTTTATTTTTAGATATTTTTTTTCGGTAATTTTATGATATCAAAGAAAACATGTGTCGTTTTTCTCCGTGTGCTCCTGATTATTCTTGCCAATATTATAATGGTTTTCTCCGTGTGCTCCTGATTATTCTTATCAATATTTTGATGGTTAATCCGTGTGCTTGCGATCATTCCTGCGGTTTCGGTCAAAGATCAAAGTCACACCCATCCAAGATGACAGCCGTGACGTCGCAATCCAAGATGGCGGACCGTGAGAAATCTGAGAAGCACTAGCAGGAAGGACGAACTTCCTTCTCCTTGAAGACTATCGATGCCATTCTTCTTATGCGATCGATAGTGAACAACCCGCATCCCGCATAAAATAAATAAATATTATTTTACCTGCAAGCAAAACGTGACGTCATCTGATGTTGAAAAGCGGAACTGCTTGCAGCAAGTACCTTTGCATGAAATAAATTAACTCTCACCACTGAATAGTGCTATTGTAGTCAGTTAGAGACATAAAGTTTCGTAGCCATGCGGCCAATTAGTCATGCATTCTCGTAACCATGCGTTCTGGAAGCTTCGTAGTCCTATAGCCTCGCGACGACGTAACCTTGAAGACTTGCAATCGCATAGTCTCGTAACCTCATGGCTCGTAGTCTCGTAGTCATGATGTATTGGAGCCTCGTAGACTTGAAGCTATGTAGCTTTGTAATCTTATAACATAATGCTGATGGTGTATATGTAGCAAAAGAGAAAATTCCATCGAAGACAGATGTGTCAATTGGAGCCTTGTAGACGAGTAGCTTCGTAGTAAAGAACTCATGCAGACTTGTATTCCTGTATCCATGCAGTCACGTAAGCTCGTTTTCTAGAGGCTTCGTAGCTTTGTAGCCTCGCAGTCTCGTAAACATGAAGATTCGTAGTCACGTAATCTCGTAACCTCATGGCTTGAAGTCACGTAGTCATGAAGTCTTAGGACCTCGTAGAATTGAAGCTACGTATCCAAGTATCCTCGTAGACTTGAAGCTACGTAAGCAAGCGGCCTTGTAATCTTATAACATAATGCTGGTGGTGCAGTTGGAGCAAAAGAGAAAATTCTGACGAAAACAGATGCTGTAATTGTAGCCTTGTAGACGAGTAGCTTCGTAGTCAAGTACTCATGCAGACTGGTAGTCCTGTATCCTCGCAGTCACGTAAACCTGTGTACCAGAGGCTTCGTAGCTCTGTAGCCTCGCAGTCTCGTAAACTTGAAGATTCGAAGTCACGTAGTCTCGTAACCTCATGGCTCGTAGTCGCGTAGCCAGGATGTCTTGGGACCTCGTAGAATTGTAGCCTCGCAGTCTCGTAACCATGCGTTCTGGAAGCTTCGTAGTCCTATAGCCTCGCGATCACGTAACCTAGAAGACTCGCAATCGCATAGACTCGTAACCTCATGGCTCGTAGTCTCGTAGTCATGATGCATTGGAGGCTCGTAGACTTGAAGCTACGTAAGCAAGAGGCCTTGTAATCTTATAACATAATGCTGATGGAGCAGTTGGAGCAAAAGAGAAAATTCAGTCGAAGACAGATGCGGTTACTGGAGTCATGTAGACAAGTACCTTCGTAGTCAAGTACTCTTGCAGACTTGTAGTCCTGTATCCTCGCAGTCATGTAAACCTGTGTACTAGAAACTTCGTAGCTCTGTAGCCTTGCAAGCCATGTTTAACTCGTAACCAGCTAGATCATTTAAGACTCGTAGCCATGTGGTCTCATAGTCTCTTAGACTCGAAGAATTCTAGCCTAATATATTTGGAGCCAAAAGACTTTTGGGACCAAAAGACTGTAGTTGTCAATGACTGATGGAGCCAATGAATATTGGAGTCAATGAATATTGGAGCCATTGAATATTGGAGCCAATGAATATTGGAACCAATGAATATTGCAGTCAATGATTATTGGAGCCAATGAATATTGTAGCCAATGACTATTGGAGCCAATGACTATCGGAGCCAAAAGACTGTTGGAGCCAAAAGGCTGATGGAACCTTTTGGAGCAATTCGAGCCAATTGATATTGGAAGCCATGGATATTGGAGTCAATGAATATTGGAGCCAATGAATATTGGAGCCAATGAATATTGGAGCCAATGAATATTGGAGTCAATGACAAATTAATGTGCTTCCTTTTCGTCGATGGTGCTGCCTTTCCGTTGTCGGTGCTTCCAAATGTGCTTCCTTTTCATTGGCTGTGCTTCCTTTTCATTGGCTGTGCTGCCTTTTCTTTGTCGGTGCTTCCAAATGTGCTTCCTTTTCGTTGGCGGTGCTGCCTTTTCTTTGTCGGTGCTTCCAAATGTGCTGCCTTTTCGTTGTCGGTGCTGCCTTTTCTTTGTCGATGCTTCCAAATGTGCTTCCTTTTCGTTGGCGGTGCTGCCTTTTCTTTGTCGGTGCTTCCAAATGTGCTTCCTTTTCGTTGGCGGTGCTGCCTTTTCTTTGTCGGTGCTTCCAAATGTGCTGCCTTTTCGTTGTCGGTGCTGCCTTTTCTTTGTCGATGCTTCCAAATGTGCTTCCTTTTCGTTGGCGGTGCTGCCTTTTCTTTGTCGGTGCTTCCAAATGTGCTTCCTTTTCATAGGCGGTGCGGCCTTTTCGTTGATGGTGCTTCCTTTTCGTTGTCGGTGCTTCCAAATGTGCTTCCTTTTCGTTGGCGGTGCTGCCTTTTCATTGTCGGTGCTTCCAAATGTGCTTCCTTTTCGTTGGCGGTGCTGCCTTTTCTTTGTCGGTGCTTCCAAATGTGCTTCCTTTTCGTTGGCGGTGCTGCCTTTTCTTTGTCGGTGCTTCCAAATGTGCTGCCTTTTCGCTGATGGTCCTTCTATTTTTAATGTTGTTTTGACTCTAGTATTATTGTAAATGATTCTTGATTTGACTAGCGTATAATTCCATCCGGAGCATGTATATAAGCGAGTCCTAGACAGCAGGTCGCTCAGTTTGTTACTGTCGACGACGGTGTAAGGATCATCTAGATTATTTCATCTGGTGCATAAGTCGCGTAATTACCTGTTCTTGAGAACTCGATGGCATCTTTACCGACTTTAACGCCGAACTCGATGGACGTTGTACCATCGTCTACGGGAACCTTGACGTCAGCGACGACAATGGTGGAGCAGATCTCGTTGGCAACGACGACGACGTCAACATTGGAGGAGATTTCAACAGATGTGATATCACCAGCAGAAGATAGCTTAATGACTACTGAGCTGGATGTGCAGGAAACCACGACGATCGACGATACGACCTCGATGGAGACTTCAATGGATGCTGATTTGACAACTAGCGAACATCGGTGATGTTACTGCGACAAGATTTTCTCAAACAACAGCAATGCTCGACGACATGAGAATAGAGAATGTGCCAAGAACCTATATCGTAAAATGTTTGTTTGTGAGAAATGTCATAAGCAGTTTGCCAGAAAAGATAATATGAAAACGCACATGAAGGCATGCAAAGGTCCTGCTGTTCGGCAGAAAGTAAAGGTTTCGGCGCAACAACGATGCATTGATGTTCATAAGAGTATGCCTGGAGATGGTGCAACTGCAGCAACGTCAGTATCTGGATCGGGTCTGAAAGGTTCGTCTTCATCACCACGGTATCCTTGCAGCTACTGTGATACGTCGTTCGCATTTGCTCATAATGCACGAAGACACGAGCGGAGCAAATGCACGAAGAATCCATCTCGCATGAAGTTTCGATGTGATGAGTGTCATGAATGGTTTACTCGAATTGATAATTTGCAACAACATGCGAAAAACTGTAAAGGTGAAGTCCGTGTGCCTACTGCTGAACTACCTGCAGAAATTTTGATTCCTCGATTTAGGTTGAAGGCTCGTGAGCGTACAAGCAAGAAAACCGATGTGCAGCAACCGATTGGTATGACGTCTGAACAGGAAAATAAACCTAAGACTGTGTTCGGCGCATTACAAGTGAACGATAATGGCTTCTACTTGGCGCAGTCTTCATTTCGTGGAACATTGAAGGACTACTATTATTTAAATACGTTAGGTGAGTCGAAAGACATTTGTAATTTTCTTGATGATATCAGAGAGGACATAATCAATCAGCTTACTGATGATGTAGCAACAAACGGACCTTTGAAATATAACTTGTGGTTGGACTGTATATATGGAAAGCCATATCCGTTCGATGACAAAGTGAAGAAGTGTGCATTCAAGACATCGGCTGCAGTAATTTACAGTTCTAACGATGTGAAGCAAACTGTTAAAAACGGTATCCAGAAACTCTGTCAAGAAGAGGTGGACTATGTCTGTAAAGGTTCTGGCTGGACTCTGTCTAGTATAAACCGATTGGAGCTAAGAATTAGTCATTTCACACCGCTGCGGAACTAAATGATTATAAGATTGCTGGCTTTCACAAATGATCCTGTAGTAGAATAGAAATTATGTAATAAATATTATGTTTGTAAAAGAACTTGTGGTGTTTAATTCCTCGAACCTGTTACTATTATGTTAAATTGATGTTATATTTTTTTTGCATCGTCCTAGATTGTACCATGGACCTTAGTCGACCTAATCAATAAGTATATAGATTATAAATTTATTTAATGAATTTTGGAATTTTTCCCGAATTTCTAGCTAAATAATTACGGATTTTCAAGATGGCGGCCAAATGACAAGATGTCGGGTGTCACAGCAATAATAAATGATTACTGCACTCTAGCGGATAAGAATTAAACTAACATGGCGTCAGCGCACTCTCGCCGACGATACACTGATGATGGCTTCCAGCAGACGAGGACAAGATGGCGGAGACATCATACTACCTGACGATATATATGCTTTGATAAAAAAGTGGTGAGTCAGTATGCCTGCAGCCACCGCGGGGGAAGGATCAGTCGCCATTTTTATTTTTTTTGCACTTGTCGGGTTTCAACCGAGGACTCCGAGCTCCGTGTCGTAAATGTTTGTTTTTTAAATATTTTATTAAAAATTTTATTATTTAATTTTTTATAATTTTAAAATTTTTTTTCATTAAAATCGGATAATAAATTTAAAGATGGCGGCCGTAACGGAAATTGCAACGATGACGTAATAATTCAAAAAATGGCGGATAACACAATGCCGGAATGTTCGAGAAAACGAAATGACGTCATCCAAGATGGTGGATCCAAGATGTCCGTCGGGGTCAAGGTCAAAGGTCAAGGTCACATCCTGATAGAGGCTTAACTGAGGCTTGAGTTAAGGATGCTTAAGCCTCTATCAGGACATTTCTAGCCGCTGGGATTTTTGAGGAATAAAACGGGAAATTTTCCCTCGAAACGGGAATTTTTCCCTTGAAAACGGGAAATTATTTCTTAAAACGGGAAATTTTGAGTCATTTTGAGTCAATTTTGAGGAATTTTGTGGAATTTTTGCCGCCATGACGTCACAAATCCAAGATGGCTGACCGACAATCCCAATCCACACCCTGAACCCTGATCTCGGACCGGCAGTACAGAAGGAAGGCAGCAATTTGAAATTGAAAAATTTGAGGGGTGCGACGTATTAGGTGCTTCAAGTGTGCGTGAGAGATAAGATAAAGAAGGTGAAGAGGGCGAGACCTGCCAGCCAATATATTTGTGGGAGGGGGAGACAGAGATAAAAGAGAGCGAGCCCTGCAGTAAGCGAAAGTGTTCAAGGTCGACATTTACCGTCACACTCTCGCTAGCTAACGATGCTGCTGGTCGCCAGCCTCACACACACACACACGCACGCGCGCACACACGCACGTGCGTGCCGCCAGACGGTGGCGACTGGCGAGTAGATGCGTGCGCAGCCAGCAGTTCCGCTCTCCTTCCCCTCATTTACCCGTCACACGTGTTTTTTTTTTTACGCTGTGAAGGGACGTGGAAAAGATAATTGCTTGAGCTGTCAAAATAAACATCGCTGACGGCAAGGACGGGAGCGCATCCTGTTGGTCTGTCGCTGTGATTATCTACTCCAAAAACATGTCACAGCATTTCAGGATAGCATTGTTCTTATATCTTTCGTTTATAGCCGAATGTTTTCTACCTGATCCACACAAGTTCCTTCGCCACGTTTTGAACGAAAATAACAACCAGCCGGCTATCATAGCCGAACTCGTGTGACGCAAATTCACTTTATAATTGGGGGAATGAGGAGGGGGGGGGGGGGGGGGGGAAATTGGCCCGAATTCTCTATTGCGACCATTCCGTTTATAAGTCCGTTTTTCCGGAAACCGTGAGGGGTCGCATCAGCGGGATTCTACTGTATATTCCTTTTCATAGGACCCTTGCTATTAAAATACATTTATATTTAATTTTGAAAGCTTGTAAATTCCTTGCCAGAGATGACTGAACTCGAACTTGGTGTGAAAAGTGACATATTTTGACATACTTTTTTTTGGGCGTGTTTGCCGGGGAGGGAAGGGTTCGAAATTTTTACAACGATCTTACCCCTCCCTCACCACTTTAGTACCCCATTCATAATAGCTCAATTGTACGGGAGAAGGGAGGGTAAAAAGAGCATTTTCTCACTGAAGGTTTTTCAAAGGGACCGAAGTTGGGGTGTTATAAGGGAGGACACTAGATGGTTTGTGTGTCTGGGAGGGATGAGCTAGCCTTGAAGAATGTTAACGAGAGAAGGGAGGGGTGAGCTAATGCGTCATGAAGCCGCTGCCGCCAGCCAGCCGGGCGAGCTTCGTGTGCGCCCACTCGCGTTGCAGAACCTACCGCTGCCATTCTTTTAAAGGAAATGTCCCATTATTTTCTTGTTATTCTTACATGAACATTATTGGAAGTATTAAAGCAGACACAAAAATACGCTGTGTGATAAAATTAACAGATTTTAATTATCTTTCATTTTTTTTTTCTTCTAATTTTCACATTTTGGTCAAAATGTCCAATTTTTTGACGGTTCCCGAGAATGTATTCATAAAATCACGGTTTCGTTAAATCAGGGGTTGGTGACATCGGGGTTCTAGTGTATTTAACTACGGCAAGCGGAAAACATACATGTAAACTAACCAGTAAAAATAAACCGTCTTTTGACATATTTTCTTTAGAGTGGCCTGTAGGGCGACGGACTTGTCATGAAGGTTGAAGTGAGTTTAAAGCGAAGCCGTCTAGCATTGTGAGTGACAGCATCCTGCCATTGTACGGCTGGTTTCTTAGCGAGTAATGGTTTGGAAAGGGCGGGGGGGTTGAAATCAACTGAAAATTTCGGAAAACATCTATTACAACCCCCCCTCTATTAAGACCCTATTCCTGGGAACCGTGAGGAGTCGTTTCAGAGAGGTTTGACTGTACTTCCCTCAGGCCATCTAAGTTTGCCACACCAAAGCAAGCCCGAACCTGTATGAAGTCGATTCCCCCGGAGCTGATGAACTCGTTGAGCGGGGTGGGCGGGGGCTGCGAGGGGTTGCTGGGGAAGGCCACCGGGACGGCAGCCGTCGTGAAGAAGGAGCTCTCGACCACCGCCACCGGCACGGGCACGGGCACGGCCTGCGGGGGGACCAGGCCTGGAACACGGCAGAGCTGCATGCCACCACACCCCGTACGAACACGGCTCCCAGACATACATACATACATACATACATACATATCCTGAGACTGACAAATAAATTATCACCACCGTAATCTCCTTGAAAGTCCCTATTTGACTATGTGTGAAAAACATTTAAAAGATAACGACAATTTGAAATGCATAAATAACTGAATTCAGTAGAGGTATACCGATTTGAGAGAGCATTCATTTCAATATTCTGAAAGCCCCATCGGTCATCAGCAAACAAAATTACGTGAACTACAACTTACTATGGTATGAGATACGTTACGAAAAAAGTTTCATAATTTTTCTACACACAGAAACTTTATTGCCAAAAATAAATATACCATGGCATCGTGAACTATACACCTTGCACTATTTTTCAACTGACATTAAGACATTTATCGTAGTGTGCAATCAGTTTGAAGAAACCCCTCTGGTAAAAAATCGGTGCTCTGCGATTCAAGGAATTGTCCCACAGCCTGCTCCACCTCAGCATTGTTTTGGAAGTAACATCCCGAGAGTGTGGCTTTCAATGCAGAAAACAGGTGAAAGTCCAATGGAGCAAGATTGGGGCTGTAGGCTGGGTGATCCTATCTCTCCCATCTGAAGCGATGAATCTGATTGTGTATGAGCCTTACTGTGTGTGGTTTTGAGCACATCTTCGCTCAAGAGCCCTGGCCTCTCATCGAATGACGGACCTGAGTTTGGTGAGGGTGTTGCAGTAGCATGCCTCATTGATGGTCCATTGATGCAGGAAATCAAATCTTTCACATCCCAGAACACTGTGGCCATAACCTTTTTTGTGGAGGGTGCCACTTTGAATTTTTTCCTCACTGATGACCTGGGATGTTTCCATGTCATTGAGGCAGCCTTGGTTTCCGGGGTAAAGTGGTGAACCCATGTCTCATCGCCTGTGATGATTCTGAACAGGAACGCATCAATGATCGAGACTGATTCACATTTTTCCACTCTTGTGATGTGGGGTCAGAATTCTCTGCACCCATCTTGCAGACATTTTACGGTAACCAAACACATCATGGAGCATGTGAACGGGCTGAGCACGACCAATACGCAGTGTGGACACCACGTCTGACACCATAATGCGCCTGTCCGCTAACACCATGTCCTGAAATCTAGCAATGTTGTTTTCATTCGTGAATGTGCCTTCCTTCACTGAACATGCAACAACAGCGACCAACCATTTGAAGAGACATGACCTCCTCCCTATACACGGTCTGTTTAAAAGACTTGATGGATTAATTTGTGATGAATGAGGTTACAGATGTCTAAACCACGTGTTTTTTTATAGTGATAATTAACTTTGTGATTATTATTTTTTTTTTTTTTTTTTTAGATAATGAATAATAGAAGCAATTTCTCTCACTACCTAAATCAAAATTCTTAATACAACTGACAAGGAGTTAACCGTTCAAAGAAATAATTCATTTCTATATTTTACAATCAATAATATAGCATTATAATTATTGTAGTTTTACAGTGAAGAATTCTAAACTATATAACTGCAATTTACAATTTACATGTTCTTAATGCTTTTTTTATTATTAATTTACATTTACTGAAGTAAATTAGGACTGATTTTAAGTTTAATCTTCATATATCTTTACTGAAGACTTGTAACAACCCAAGTTAATGCCCTTCCCACTTGATTAATATGTAGTTTAGTTTACAATTTATTATGTTAACTTATGGGAAATGCTAAGGTTTGTTTTCATTTATTTCATTTAAGTAACAGCTTGTTATTTTTTCTAAGAAGCATATTTGTGTTCACCAGTTGTTTATTGATTGTATTTTATATCATTTCATGCTTTGCTATTTATTTTACCAATTTGCTGACTTTGTGTTAAATAAGCCTCTAGATCATATTTTTACATGTTGGTTGGTCAATTTATGTTTTTAAGTGCTTTAATGTAACATATTAAATGAGGCGCTGAAAGGCCAATTGGTGTAAGTGAATTTTTGCTACAAATTTAGTTATACACAGTAAAGGACAGTTAAAAGTATTTTCTTTTAAATGGCATAGTGATTTATGTCATAGTTCTGTCTATGATCACAAGACAGCAGCACAAAATATATGTAATAAATACAAATAATGTTCTGTTAATAGCCAAACTGGTGTAAGAGAACTTACACCACTATGCATCTTTCCAATATCTTTATTACATGTTCTTATGGCTGTATCGTTAACTTGCTGAAGCCATTAATAGCCATTTGTTTGCATTGTATTGTGCATGTCTTTCAGTCTGTGTGCTTTAACAATGGAGTTTATTGAAGCAGTAGAAGATGATGAGCAAGATATTGAAAGGATTTTAGACAATAGTAGTTCAGAATATCAACCATCATAAACAGAATCTAGCTCCCTAGAAGAGAGAAAAGTAAATAGGAGATCTAGGAAAATATTGAAGAGTATTAGTAACAGAGATGCTATGAAAAAACGAAGCAACTCTGGGAGGGGTTATACATCAAGGAATGGCAGCATAGTGCAAGGTAAAATATTTGCTAACTCAGACTGTGAGTGCAGAATGAAGTGCCATAGCAAAATTGATGAAAAAAGTAGAAAAAAAGTATTTCAGAACTTTTGGAAAATGGGTGACTTTCGATCAATAAGTGCAGATGAACTCAGAAAAATGGAAGTATAACATGAACTTCACCTACGTAAAGCCGAAAAGGCTAGGTCGTGTCTCCAAGAAGACAGAATACTATCCCCAACTTCAGAAAACACCTATGCATTCACTTTCGATCTTGAAAAAGCTTTGCCATATCCGAAAATTTCGTGTTCTTTGGCGTATTACAAACGTAACTTATACTGTTATAACTTGGGCTGCCATAACCTAGCGTCAGATTGTGCTGTTATGTATGTATGGGATGAGACAGTGGCCTCTAGAGGCTCCCAGGAAGTGTCATCCTGTATTGTAAAACATGTCAGGGATTGTGCTGGTACAAAAAAACATGTAATCATGTATAGTGATGCTTGTACTGGCCAAAATAGAAACATCAAAATTGCTCTGTCATGTATGAAATTGGTTCAAGATTCATCACTTGAAATAGAAGTCATTGATCACAAATTTATGGTATCAGGACATTCATTTCTTCCCAACAATTCCGATTTTGGTTCGATAGAACAGTTTTCTAAAGGAAGGTTAATCTACATTCCTGATGATTGGATGGACATTATCACAAAATCAAGGAGGAAAAGACCATTCATGGTAGTCAAGATGTCTCCAGGTCCAGAGCTTTTCTTCTCAACATCATCTATAGAAAAAGTGGTAACTAAGAGAAAGAAAAATGGAACTGAACGAACAAGTTTCGTGGTTAAAAATACAGTGGCTTCAGTACAGGTGATCAAACCCCCTAACAATTTATTACAAGGAGACTTTGAACAAGGACATCGACTTTTGTAGCATAAACTTGGCACAAGGAAAGAGAGTGGGACAACCGGGGAATCAGGGTTTTGCCAACATTACGCAAGAAAAGCTTTACGATGGAGTCAGAACCATCAGTCACAGCAAGAAAAAAGATATGCTAGATCTTCTGCGGTTCATACCACCTATTCACCACGAGTACTTCCTAAGCTTAAGAGCATTATGTACCCCTTCACAAAACTTGGAAAACAATTACATTGTTTCAATCATTTTTTGAATGAAGTATTAAAGATAGAGCCTTGAAATTTTTAACCTTGCGAGAAAAATGTTGGCTTGTAATATCTATCAATTTTAATTTCACACGTCACAATGTTAATTGCCTCAAAAAATTTCAAAAACAAAGAAATTTGTGCCTCATTTCTTGTCGCACTTATAGAAAGCTGTAATTTTTTCATCAGTGCGACTGAAGTACACAATCATGTGAACAAAATGGTATCATAAAAGTTGGTGGTCACCGATCTGAATTTCCATGAAATCGTTTGTGAAAACTAGGTATTTTCGCGCGCCCAGTGTCAGCTTGGTGCTGCTTGCAGCGGAAGCGATGGTTGACGCTAGAGGTGGGTCGAAAAGTATCAACATGATACTTTGTCACTGATACGCGCTTGTATCAGGAACGGCAAACGAGTACACTTGAAAAGTATCAGAGACTTTAGTATCAGTTCAGAATTCACCTGGAACAACACCACGGCCAATGAATACAGTACCCGATCGCAGATGACGGTCACTTGGGCGGAGCTTGTGAAAGGGGAGGGAGCAGGAACGACGAATAAGGGATAAAGAAGGGAAAGAATGTAGGGGAGGAAGCGCAGGGGAAGGCGTTGAAGCCTTGAAGGAGAGGCGCAAAGCGATATTATTGTTACAAGCAGGGCTGCCATTCATGGGTTTTTCCACCCAGATCTGGATTTTTCCAATGGTGTTTGGGTTTCTGGGTTTTTAAATAATGAATTCCAACAATTCTAGGTTTTTTATAATTTTAATTATTTTTATACCTAAAACAATAATAAAGGTAGTAGCTACTGTATCTGTTGCAATATCTGTTTGATAAATGCAAACAAGTCTATGTGTTTCACACACAAAAATACATATAAACACAAAACTAGTTTTCAAGAAGCTAAGTCGAATATTAAATTAGACACATTCTTCAAAGAGGCTTGCAGAACACAAAACCAATGCAACAATTAACCTTCAAACCAATCTTGTAGAATCAGACTCTGAATAAAGACTAACGTACATGATGCAGTTTTATAAAAACAATTACCAGTTTAAAGAATGCAGTGATGGTGTTTTTTTTGTCATGTATATATTTGTAGGTTTTTTTATGATATGTGCTGGTCCAAGAATTACTTATACAGCCATTTTGCTGCAATGTAATTTTCTTGTATTGGTTGTATTTAACCGTTTTCAGTCTTGTAAGGTAATTAATTGTTTTATATTAAAACCAGTTATGTTTATATTTTTGAATTAGTACGCAAACATTTTCAACGATAGCATTTTAGACGCATCTGGGTTTTTTACCCATGTGTCTGGGTTTTTTTGTAGGTTATCTAGGTTTTTCATGAATATCAGAGTGGCAGCCCTGGTTACAAGTCGTTTTGTTTATTGTCCTACTTCAAAGTACGCTCAGTGCGCAGTGCGTGCACCGTCTCGTTCAATAATAAAACTAATGAAATTTTAATATTAAAAAGTACATTAATACAAGATATAATATTTATATTTGTGCACCTAACATCTATGAAAATGCAAATAAATTCTCAGTTGACACTAATAACATATGTAATCAACATATGGACTTTCTTTTTTCGAAAACAATTAGTAACTAGTGTTTTTATACATTAAAAATTCACGATTTTATCAAAAATAAAAAATAAAAAAACAGATAGGTACATTAGTGAGCATACTATATCAATGTTTACGTTTCAAATGTTTCTTCAGATTAGTCGATGATTTATAACTCAGTTTTTGTTTACACAAATTACAATTAGCAAACTCATTATTTTCCGTGAAAAAATTCCACACAAATGAAGTCTTTTTCGTGCACTTATCCATTCCTTATTTCACTATAAAGATACTAACTACAAAGCATGACAGCCCGCAACATGGTGATACACGGCCAGGACGAACTGCAGTGAATGTTGAACTGATTGATACTGGCTGTATCAGGCGGGCATGAGAGTATCAGAGATAGAGAATTACCAGGCGTGATAAATAATGTATCAGATTCTCCTTCCGGTCGCACGGTCTGCGTACGCGGAGCTTTGTTGCCTCCTGGGACCGTCTGATACAGAAATATCAGAGACTTGTAACATGGTACAATGCTGTATCAGTATCAGGTTGGAACAGATACCGAAAATTGCTGTAACAACCCACCTCTAGTTGACGCGTGGCGTGGCCGAGCAGGGAGGGGATAACTGGCGGCTGGAGGCGCTGGAGGGGAAGTTGTCAGGCGAGTTTCTGACCAGCAGAGATCACACCCTCACACAATGATAAACTTTCCTGCTACAAGGGCGTTTGACGTACCACTTTCTTGGTATACAGACCAGTTTACAGGGTGTTGTTCCAAGTACCAAGATACTATCGGCTTGGTACGAGAAAATACCAAGATTTCAGCATACTTGATAATTTCAACAGAAATCCCTCAAATCTGAGGGAAAAAAATTAATTATTAATTAAAATAATAACTTAGTATTTATGGTACAATCGACTAACTTAGGTATACAGGTATCTATATTTTCAAGCATTGCTTTGAGCATTCCAAATATCTATTCGTCTTATTCATTTTGTGCTGGCAAGTGCTTGCACATAAAAAAATGCAACTAAACCATCTGTTATCTAGGATACAGGTGAAAAAAAAATACACGCGCTACACTTATTGTCATATTCCATCTGGCACAAAGCTATGTTCTCCTAGGATCACGCATGCGCGATGTGCCAACGTCACATCCATGATCACTGAGGCGGGGGTGTTTTGTTAAAACGCGGGAAACAGTCTACGCGATGGAAGCAACAACCGCCGCCGTTTTGCTGGAGGAAGAAGCTGATTAGGATTTATTGTTCTCGTGCTTCCTAGACGATGACAGTGATATATTTAGAAGAAGAGATGACGAAGGGTGTTATAACATATTGATTTTACGTCGCGTAAACGAAAACGAAGCTAAATTTAAGGAATATTTCAGTTTTCGACAGAAATTTTTGATACAGTATTAGGCTTTGTTAAAGAAGACATCACGAGATCGCAGTACAACAGAGTCGAAAGACTAATATCTGTTGAACAGAAGGTGTGTCTTAACTCTCAGGTAAACAAATTCAACTAATTAAATTTAATGTTAAGTTTTTTTTGATGCATAGATGCATTACTTAAACAAAACTACTATCCAAATTGTTACTTAACGAAACTGAAATTATTGGTGTTATAACCCATTTAAATGTATTTATGTAAGTATTTTATTTATTGTATTAATTGATATGTCTCTGCATTCATTCACTCTGTGAAATTATACTGGTTATATTCTAAATGAGTCTCACAAAGCCTCCTTCTACATTAGCATCGTTACTGCTATTTCGGCCTGAAGATATGCAGACTTGAGTGGGGTCTATGACAAATACAGGAAAACTAATGTCAGTATCCACGTTTTGATAAGGTTGTTGTTCGTGATATGGATTGGTCTGTTTCTGCTGCTCTATCAACGATTTCAGTTCCATCTGACACAACTTGGCACACCTTTAGTCTAGTTTCCGCAATTAGTTGTTGAGAAAATTGCTTTCACTAAATCAATCATTTATTCATCCTGTTATGCAGTGAAACCCTTTGCCTCCATTATAAAACGCACGCGTGATCACGCTGAAGTTGGCGGCCAGGCAATTGCTGCGCGATACGCAGTTGCCGGAACGGGGAATCCTGCTTGCGCGTCCTTGAAAACCAGCCCCGTATCAACGCACAGACTCGAGTGCTGCGTGGTCACACAGTGACGCATCACGCACCACGCATCGCGCATGCGCGATCCTAGGAAAACGGAGCCACATTCCTGTATCCTTCAGTGCGCGTGAATCTGGTTCCGTGGGATAGCGGATGATATTCAAAGTGCGAGTTCCTACTATTGGTTTTAAAGGTTTGCGTAAAATGCTAACAGCATCGAAGTTTGGAAGAATATGTCGCCGACGCCAGACTACTAGTTGCCGAAGTTTGGTGAAGAATATTATATATTCTCCTGACATTCTCAACGTTTCATCACTGCCATATGGAAGAAAGTACGAGCCAACAGCTATCCAGCAGCTAGAAGAAGAAAACATTTCTGTTCAGCCTTGTGGTCTTTTTATAGATAAAGATTTGCCTTTCCTTGGAGCTACGCCGGATGGATTGATTGAAGAAGATGGTTTGGTGGAAATAAAATGTCCTTCGTCTGCAGCAGGCAAGGAACCCAACGAATCAGTGTTACAAGGAAAAATGCGGTCTTAACATGCAACATGGGTACAAATGAAATAACTGGTTTGAAAATAAATTACTTTTTTTCAAATTCAAGGTCAGTTACATATCACAAACAGGAAATTCTGTCTTTTGGCTATTTGGACATCTAAGGATCATCCTGTAAAAGTTACAAAGGTAGAAAAAGATGACCTATTCTGGAAAAATAAAATGAAACAGTTGGTTCAGTTTTATAATGACTGCTTGGTTCCTGAACTTGTTGACCCTCGCTACAAAAGAAATATGGAAATACGAGACGTGGCTAGTTCGTGTAAACAGAAGAAAACTAGCCAGAGTAAGCTGAAAAGTGTGAATTCTGTACTGGAAGTGATATCTATTGTTTACAGTTTCACATACAAAAATTTGTAAATAATTATATTACATTTGTATACTGACAGAAGTTTATTTAGTTAAATAAATAATAGTTTGAAAAAACTAAAAAACACGCTTTATATATAAAACCAAACTAAAAAGTAGAAAATAAATTTTAATAAATCTGAATTAAGAATAGTGTAAAAAATGTTAATAAATATAAATTAATAATAGTGTATATAAGAAAAAAATGTATTTTATTAAAAAAAAAAGTGTGGGGTGCTTTTTAAGATATTATTGAAATGATAATCCTTCTACTCATATATGTCAATAAAATATTTATAACTATTGACACCATGCACCCCACGCGTGTTTTTTTAGTTTTTTTAAACTATTATTTATTTATACTTTTTAGTTTGGTTTATTTATAGTTTAAAGTGATACTTCTTTATCGACGTATGAAAGAAATGTTATAACAATGTAAAAAAAACTTGATACTTATTACATCAATTTACTATTAAAGTAGATTTTGAATAGATTTTGGCTGCAGTTAAAATAAAATCGATAAATATTGTTATATCTCCGAAGTGTCTCTAGATGTGGCTCAATTTTTTATTTATTACATGACTTTACTATTAAAGTGTTTGAGTAGATATTCGCTGCTTCTAAAACATACCTATATCCAATATAGCGTGTTGAAGAACTACAGTACTCAATAATTTCAATATCCTGCTATGAAAATCAATATATTCGGGAAGTCATTAATGTTTATTCTAAGTCAGCATGTCTGATGGGTGACCATTCTGTGTTTGCAAATGTCTCACAAAAAATTTTCTCCCATTTGTTCCAGGCGATTCCACTGTAAGTTTCATTTGCATGCAGTTGTACCAAACTACACTGGAGTATTCTAAGAAATGTTTTAAAATTTATATTTTCTTTTTGTCTTCTTTGATTAGGAAACGTTCACATTCTTTGTTGAAATCTTTAATCCACTGGTAAGCATATGAGTTTCTGCCCGTGAATTTCTCAATCATGAAATCTTCTGCAATTTTCCCTAAATTTTGAGTTTCAGATATAGTTTTTTTTTTCTTCAAGAAATTTTTCCAACAGTTTTTCTAATTTTTTATTTGATCCACTAGGTAGGTAAAGATACAGCACTTTTTGTTTTTTCCTCAATTTCTTCCAGGTAAAAATCCTTAAACTGTTAGTTTTGCTCTCTATCCAAATATGTTTTTGACATATCATCTGTCAAACTTATCCATATTTTTCGTGTTTGATGTCTTTTATCTAATGATTTACTGACCTTGGCATAGTTTGGAGTATTTGTAACTGCTTGGTGTTGACGTCGTCCGGGCCTGCGGCCCCTTTGAGCCCGATATGACACCGCCCAACCACCATCTCTATTCAAACCTCCCGCTCGTGCGTGCGTGTGTTTCTTGCCCAGCAAGAGGGCGCTTAGATGCAGTGCGCTGCACCCCTAAATGTGTTAATTGATATTGTAACCCTTTTTCTTTCATTCTCTTGCCCCAGTGTTTTGTACTCATGTATTTCTTTAATTTAAATATTATGTTAATTATAAAACTATAGACGTTGCCCGGGCGGACCCGAATAGGCACGGACTTGGACGAGGGTAGGAATGTTTTATATAAATTCTCATTAACAACGTAAACATTATTGTATTTTAAATTGCCAGTAATTTTTATATATTTATTAATGTAATCTATGATTTACTTAACCTTCGCCGGGGCATGGAATCGCAGAATGTTGTAACGGTAATTGGGTTCGGCGCGAAGGGCGCCATGTTGCCACCTGCAAACCATGAGCTCATCCCAGTCTCTCTCTCCCGCCGGCCGAGGGCGGTCGTGTCACTGCCTTGAGGCGACCACGTGCGTGGCTCGCCTCATCACCTAAGCCTATTCGTGCCTCGGGCGTTTTTTCTCAGTTGTATCAGTGAAGGAGCGTGTACGGATATAAATCGTGAGTAGAATAAACCAATTAACTGTGTTACGTGTTTTTGTGTTCGGGGGGCCACGTGGGACCCCAACCTGGCCGGCGGCGTGTGGGGCGCCCTGAGAACCCACTGCGGATTAGAAGCGTGCCCGACGCTGAGAGCGGGCTTAGGTAGGGTCGAGAGCAGCGCGTTTAATATCTAGAGGGCTAAGTATCTCGCCGCACACGGGCCACGTAACGCCCTGGGTTAGAGTCTCTCGCCGGGTCCACGTGCCCACTCACGTGGTGGCGCCCACTATTTAGTACCGACAATTTCTCCATAACACCGTACGCCCTCAGTGTAAATTTGCAGGTTGGTGTTTGAGTGGAATTTCAAAAATCTGCCCATCAGGTGGAACTATTGAGGTTATGCATATGGTGTTTGATTTCCCATCTGCTGTTGGTTTCACAGCAAAATCATACCTAAATTTTTCCATGTTTCGTGAAATATTTGCAGAAAATGTTGTTTTATAATAATGTTTCACTTTTGGTTAATTGGTAAAATGAAACAAAGACGTAATTGTGTTTCTCTATTTAACGAAAGAAACAACATTTAAAGCCCTTATTTCATGTTTTTTTCATATTTTTAAAAATATAGATAATATTCTCTTCAAGAAAGTATACTTATTGTTCACAATAATCATAACCCACTCTCACTTTTCATTTAATTAAATGTCACAATATTTAGTAGGCTTTGTTTATATCGCGCTAATGACAAACTGAAAGAAAAGAGTTCGCACATGAGCAAAATGGTTTTCTTTACAATGTGCGAACTGTTTTCTTTCAGTTTGTCTTTGGCGCGATATAAACAAAGCCTACTATGTATTGTGAAATTATATAAATGGACAAAAATCTTATTTTGCAAATTGAATAATGGAATAATCTTATCAAATTAGTGTATTGTCATCGGTCCTCGATAAATCTACAAAGTTTGAATGAAATCTGGCCGTTTAAAGTGGGTCAAAATCGCACCAAAAGGAGTCAGTTACAAACATACAAACAAACAAACAAACAAACATACAGGTGAAGCTCATATAGAGCGTGTAAAAATGAGGATTCTGTAAGGGAACAGGTTTGTAATATTTAGAGCTTCATTTTCAAGTTATATTAAATGTGTACATTGACAGGAGTTTATAATTTTGGAAGCAGATTTCCAGTGATGTATGCTATTTTTTGTTTCTACGTTTTCCATTTTTGTATTGCTTATATATCATACCGTTGTAATTGTAGTCAATTGCTTACTTGTAAATTGTACTAGTGAATATTTACTACCTATTACCAATTGATTTTTAATTGTAAACAAAATATTTTTAAAAGGAAATGCGTCTGGGAGCCACAAGATTGTAAGTTTGCATCCTCGTCAATTCGAATAAAATAATTTTTTTTTACTTATTATTTAATTATTTTATTGAACCTTCGTTATGTCTAAATTAAAGCAATTTTTACAATAAAAGCAAGCAACACTGAAAAATAATATAACAATATGACCGACAACCAACAATACCTCACAAACCACATAACTGACTGTGCTTGTGTGTCTTCCTAATGGCCCGTCTGCTTTCTGATGAGTTACCTGGCTGTTTTAATGTTTCTTCCCTGTAAATATTAATTTTTTGGTAAAATATTTTTAATTAAATTTATATTTTTGCCCTAAATAATTTTATTTTTAACTTTCAGTGACGATAGAACCAAGAACTGAAATTGATTTAATTAATTATTAAATTAAAAAGGCGAATTTTTTATAATTTTATTTTAACTTTTCCGAATTTCTAAGCTGAATAAATTACAAATTTACTCTTGCTGGGAGTCGAACTAAGGATTGTAATCGTGTGACTTAATTCGTAAATTAAGAAGTGAATTTTTTTTAAGATGTTTTGTTTTTCGAATTTTGTTCCTTCATACAATAAAAACCTAAATTATGTTGATATTTTACCTTTTTTGGTCAATTTTGGCAAGTGACGGAAACTCTCGAATGTGGGCGAATACATACGAATGGCAGCCACAACTGACGCAGCCACCAAAATCGTAGTCCCATAAAAATAGCATTGTGCTCTTAGCCCCATAATGATACGACTACTTTATTAAGTATTATGAGGCTACTATTATCCAAAATATTTAAAGACCATATAAATTAATGCAATAGATAAATTTAATAGATTACAGTGTTCTGATAATACCAGCAAAAATTAAGCTTTTTTTATTCTCATACCAGACTGCTTGCTATGTTTCGCGCAGTATTTTACACATTAGAATTCTACTTGAATACCTAGAAAAACTTAAAACTCATTAAACTTTTTTTGATAAACTATTTTTTAAACAAACATGGTATTGAAATCATTATTTTCAGATGTAGCAATTTTTTCTTCCCCCCCCCCCCCCCTCCTATAATCTTAATTTCGGTATTGTAAACTCTTAGAGTAAAAATATTTTACTCTAAGAGTAGGTTTACGTGATTGTAAATTAGTACCTAACTCTAAATTTTATTTGGAAAATTATGTTGAAATGGCCATTATAAAAACAATACTTCAGCTCATAAAAGACAAAGTGTTTCTGTGAATAACCATAAAAAATATAATTGTTTATACTTCCCCTTCTTTACCGTGGAACATATTGAATTTCAGGCAATATATAGTGATTGATTCCTTCAAGGACATGAACTTCCATGAGAGTGTTATTCGGACAGTTGATAACTGCCTGCAAGCCAGTGTCGCCAGGCACTCCACGGCTAAGGAAAGGAGGGGTGGAAACCCTGAGACTCTCCCCACCCCGGCAGCCGGCCGCACGTACGTCACGGTCGCGTCTGCCCATCTGACTCTGCCCCCGGCTGTAAACCACGCCTCCCGGAGGGCAGAAACGTGTGGCCGGCTCGGCTCATCGCTGTGAGGGCTCCGCTCCATAAGAGTCTTAAAGGAGAATCCTGAAGAACACAATGAAGTTGAACTTGGGCATCTTGAAGAGGATGATCCTGAGTGAGGTCTTTGGTGAATGATCACTTAATTCTTTACGAACCATAATACTATTGAAATAAATTATTTTTCATGTCACTTTATGGAACACGTGAATTGTGATTATACATACTCTTTTCAATTTTAAAAAAAAAGCAATCAATTATTTGTAATAATAATAATAATAAAACCAAGTGATGTTTTTTAATATTAATGTATATTGTTGTACACATTATTTTTGCATTCACATTTATATGCAAAGTGGTGTAAGTCACAGATTTTCATTAAAAAGTCTAAAGCCGCTTATGTTTTACTTGTTGTAAGATGTAAGCAATAGATTTTATAATTGCAAAAGATAAAATACATCATTTGAGAATAACTAATACCATTGAACTGCGGTAATGTTGTCTTAGGAATTTTCTGTCAATCAACAACTTTAAACCTTAATATCTCAGATGTATCAATTAATGACTTACACCACTTGGCCTTTCAGCGCCTCAAATATTGCTTGTTTCTCTTGGCTCATAAATAAGAACGGTAACGTAATTTTTGTTCCCACCATGAGTCATTGTTTGAAAGCTGATGCAAGTGTAGCTGGTGGCACGAGATGAGAGACAGAGCTCAGACCGTGAGAAGAGACACTACTGTTCGTCAGGCCAGTGTTGCCATGCGCCATGATTGGCCGTTTGTTTTAAATTGCAATTTTCGATTGGGTGGTGAGTAGGCTTCTGCGAATCTAGGATTTTTGTCTCGAATCGAATCACGAATCAAATCTTTAAAGATTCCTGAACCTCGAATCTTTTTCGAATCATGAGAATTTTTTCCCTGCTGAAATTTGACACTTGACAGAAGTTTTTTCAGCTAGGTATTCAGTATAATCAGTTACATGGCATCTTTGAATTTGAAGAATAAGACATGTTGTTGTACCTAGAGGGGCAGGTCAGACATTCAATAATTCAATGTATTGCATATTTGCATGAATTTTACATAAAAACATAATACCTGTATACTTTGAAACCACATTAACGTTTAAGTTTAAATGTAAACAATTTACAGATTTTAACATCCAGTATAAATACAGTAAACTCTTGATTATCCGTGTTAATTGAGACCTTCCGATGCCCGGATAATTGAATGCCCATAAAAAAAACCCGGATAATCCGTTTCACCACTTAAAAATGGTATATTTACTGGCAAAAAAATGTCTCTCTTCAGTAGAATTCTATGAGTACAAGCAAAAGCTTTGTATACCGTGTCCCAGCTTATTGGACCGTAAACATTACTGGCAATGTGTTGCCGCCATCCTTCTCCTGTCCCCTTTATTGCTACGGGAGAGCGAGCTCAGAATCTCCCTCCACCCTTTTAACGACCTATTATCTGGGGTCACTACAAAATAAGTGTCTGAACCACAGCACAATATTATACACCTTTTTTTCCCCCTTCCAGCTATTGCATTTTATTTTTCTACCTTGCGCGGCAAGATATTGTTTCTTGTTAATTCCGCCTATTAAAATTAGGATGCACTTTACAGTCATAACTACGAGTATGGGATACTACGAGACCTTCGAAGTTACGAGTTTTGAAATGCACCGTCAGTTTGACTACGTAAATAGTAATCCTAAACTAATCTGGTTATTACGAGTGCTTCCTTGTTGGCTCTTTCGTAAGAAAGAGTGATTTAAATGGCATCTTCAAACAAGGAAAAATACCGTTGGAAGAAAAAAAGGTTCACGCAGTAAACTAAGGCTGCAAAGCGAGAGGGCCGTGGCTATGCTGGCGCCGGGGCTGTGGACCATAACTCGCCGCTAGCTGTCGAGAAAGAATGAAGGCTGTTGTTGGGTGAGGCTGTGGGGGGAGGAAGGGGTGTCTGGTGGCGAACAACATCCGGTACAGATTCTTGAAAGCATTCAAGGGAACAAAATGCCCCCTTTGTCAACATCTGCGTGGGTAGATGTTTTCATGCTTTTACGTTTAGAAGACCCTGCCACACTGTCTGATCTACTAGCAAACTGCAAAAGTTTTTCTTCACTTTTATTAATGTCTCGCACGGTTTGGATTCCAATTTCATATTCCTGTGCTAATTTCGCGGCAGTTTCTCCTTTTTTTAACCTGTCCACAACTTCTAACTTCTCTGCTATTGTCAGCACTTTACGTTTCCTTTTACCAGACATGATTACAAAAACAAATGTGCCTGGGAGAACTTATGTAAATAACTGCGTGAAAAATGCCTCTTCCAGCCGTCAGGAGTGTGGGAAGGTAAAAGAGGTAGAGGGACCTTTTTTTTTTTTTTTTTTAGCGTGGCGGGGCGCTGTGAAAAGAACACTTGAAAAGAAAATTAAAAAAAGGAGGGGGGGGGGGGGGTTGAGCCGGAAGCAGCAGTCAAGGCATTCCTTTATGGTTTAAAGTAATGGTGCACCGATATGACTTTACCGATTACCGATTCGATTACCGATTATGAGAGCAATAATCAGCAGATACCGATTCAGTTACCGATTATAAAGAAGAAATTTTTTTAAGTGTAATAATGCAAAAAAAAATTTATTCCCATGTGAATTTAATAACAAGATTAGGTAAAATCGAGAATACAGTTATAACAACAGTATAAAATATATAAAATACACTATTAAGTCATTGCAAGTGTAAATTAAATTAACTTCTATTTATATTTGTTATTGTAAACAACTTGAACTACAGTCTAATAATTGTAATTTACAATGGGTAAGTTTTTGTTGCGGAAAACTAGCATTATTATCGACTATCACATAAGGTTGCATCAAGAAATTACCGTTTAACAATGTAAACATGTTGCTTTATTTTGTTCACTTGAGTTTATAGAAAAATGTTTCCACACTTCACTTTTTTTCTCCCTACTCGCCATCTCACTATAATT
Organism: Bacillus rossius redtenbacheri; assembly: GCF_032445375.1. Lineage (NCBI taxonomy): Eukaryota > Metazoa > Arthropoda > Insecta > Phasmatodea > Bacillidae > Bacillus > Bacillus rossius. The sequence continues at coordinate 10,009,455 of NC_086337.1, forward strand.
ATATAAAAATGACTAAAAACCAATTCTAGCACATGTGATTTTATTTATGTTGACTGAATATATAAAATTATAAATACTTTTTTACTTTTCACGTCATACAAATGACAAACGGATAATGTTACCAAAGACGCCCATAACGAGTTTGTAAAACGCAGTGATAAAAACTAGAAGGTATCGGGACCACGATTTTGAACCGCTACTACGACTCGAAAAGATTGATTGTCATAGAATCCACTGCAACTGTTTGTGGTATTTTGATTGCGTGCCATCTATTTTACGTCTCTGGCTATAGGTAATGTACAAGGCCACTAAACAAAAGACGAAACGTAAATAAACGTGTAGGAAAAATGTATTTATTATTGTTCGAGGCAATGAGATTTATTAAACTTAACGAAATATCTGTAATTATCATATGACGGAGTTAGATGAATTTTGTAATATATACAAATATTACCGTATTTTGTCCTTAAATGTGTAAGATAATATTATACGGTAAAAACCTACTTAATTACGCCGGGACGTAAATAATCGGCAAAGTAATCGTTAAGATAATCGCCGATTACGATTAATCGGTAAGTACCCATAATCGCCTTTTACGATTCATCGGTATCCGCATCGGTGCACCACTAGTTTAAAGTGTGACAAATTGACGGGTGATGATGGCAGTGGGAACGAGGGTCTGAAGAGTCAGGTCAAGTAGCTACACCCCCGTATTTTTTTTTACAACTTCATAAAAAAAGAAGCACGGATAACCCGAAAACCGGATAATCCAGGCCCGGATAATCGAGAGTTTACTGTATTGATATTTTAGTTAAGCGAAATTAACTAACAATGATACCAGCAATTACTCATTAAAACATTAATATTTTGTTTTAATTTTTATTCATGGTGCACAGAAAAGGTCAAAATATTATGTTGCTGCACACTTATAGTTAACAAAAAAATTAAATAACCACGATATTCGGTAAAGTAGATAATTACTTGGAGTTTTGGTGTTCTTTTTGCAATGTTTGCACATTGCTGTTTTTTCATCCACAACTTCATAGTTTCCACAAAGCCTTGTTCAATTTTCCTTTTGTTTTTGACTCAATCTCTGGCTGGATGCTGCCGCTCTGTACCGATTCAGGCTCAGAGGTACTCTGGTCTTCCATTGCAATCTGTCCTGTATCCATGTCCAATACAGTAAAACAATGGCCACGGCAGATGGTACACTGCTAGGGTAGACAAGCGTGGCCGAGCCAACGTAAAAAAAAATTAAGTAGATTCTAGTTGTCCTGCAATTTAGTAAAAGTGAATAACATGAATTAATAACGCATTAGAGTATATTAACATTCAATAGTATCGGTATTATGTGGCAGTAAATGTTTCAAGTCACTACAAAACACTGCGCAAAAAGATATTTTACGAGTCCGCATTCTGTGGTACGCTCAGACGAATTTAGCATAATGTACCATAACTATGTTGCCTTTTGTCAACAGGAGTCGTGTCTGTTGGACGCAGTTACATACAATACCTGTAGTACACCAGGAGTATTGGGGTATGTGTACCACAGCTATGGCATTCGTGTACAAGAATATTGCACGCTACTTTAATCACATGATGCTGATGAAGCTCAGCTGTTCACGTATGCGCAATGCAGTCAGTCTTGCATCGCCAAATACAATAGATTCCCGATTATCCGGGGTAATGGGTCCATGGATAAACAAAAAACACGGTTAACGTAAAGCCGAAAAACACAGTAATCAAAATTGTTTAGTCTTAACTATCTAGATAAACACTGCCGCGCCCTAATTAATTCGTTTCAAGAAAACAGCATTATTCAAATAAGTAACTTTTTTTTTCTTCATAAAATGGTTTTGTTAATCAAAATAATTCATTTTACAATTTGATAATTTAAAAAAATCTCGTACCGCATTGTTTACATAAGAGGTTTTGGTCTTGGTCGTAACATTCTTAAGTAGGCGCTAAAAACAGTAAAAACATTTCAGACTTATTAAATGATGATGTCATAATTATGGGAGTTATATTTTAGTTCTTTTGAGATTTTAAAAACTAATAAACGTAATGTTTTCTATTATTAGAAAGATTATTTAACCTGTTAACATAATTCCCGTTTACGTTTCCTAAATGCGTGTCCGCCATGATTCGTCATCATCACTAGCGCATCCTGGTGGGCACGATGCAAACTAGCTCTGGCTTTTGTTTCCAGAGCTGCTGTTTACATGTGGAATAGCGTATTATACACCATAGAGTAAACATTGGCTTAACACACTGGCGTCGTCGGAAATAAATACGCTATGATGGAGATGAATAGCTATTACTGAAAGAGCAAAATAATGTTGGTTGATTCGTCACATTATTAATTCGTTGCATTGCATTTAATGCCACACAAGTGCCTTTGTCAGTGTGCACGCACGGAAATTATGTTTGTGTTTATGGTTTATGTAAATGAAATATGGCACTAATCTTTTTAAACTAAGATTCAATCTGTCGAACCACACGAGATTCGATTCGAGATTCGACATTCTCGAAGCTTCGCAGAACCTTAGCGGTGAGAGCTCATACCAGCGTTCCCGCCACGAAGTGACACACAGTTGCGTGCTAGCCAAGTTAGTCATTGCCTGGACAATAAAATAGTATTTCATTAATATAATTTCTCTTTCTGCAAAGATGACATATAAAGCTATCACACACCATCATATTATAAAATGAGCAAAAAGGCTTCAAATGGACCAACTTTCAAAAAAATTGAATAGTATTATGTTCTATGAAACACATTTCTTCCTAAGTTGTAAGTTTACTATACTTCCATTGATTCAGTGAGTAGCTTCCGTTGATTAATGCTGACGGTGACTACCTTTGGGGAATGTAGTCTCCGGCTGCGTGGGTGCTTGCTCCTGTACTACCTCCTCCACTTCTTCCATCGCTGCCGCCTCCTCCACGACTTCAGTCTTCACTTCCTCCACCTACACACAACTCACACTTCTCTCTCTGGACTTTGCATCTGCGTTTACCACCAACACTTATGGTTATGGCTTTACTATAACATTATTACAAAGGTAAATGGAATGATGGATAAGTGATTTTAAGAAAATAAAAACTAAAAAATTATTCAATTAACACTATTTCCAACTTATTACTTGATCAATCAAATTTTAAAAAACATCAAATTACTAACTTAAATACTCAGATAAATATTCTCTATCTTGCTTAATATTAATACTACACTATGTACGAAGGTTTTCTGAAAAGTTTCCAACCTCAAAATGATGATGGCAGCAATTAACAAAAAAAATTAGGGAACGTGTTTGCTCAAGCTTTGGAACATAACCTCTGAAATTTTAGCCATTTCTGTCAACATGAAATTATGTGCAGTCTGGTTTTTCATTTGATATTGTTACGATCGCAGGTTCGTAAAGGATAGTCCAATTAATAGATTTTACTACACACTACACAGATTTATTGATGGCCACTACTTATGTCACTTACAAATAATCTTCTAAAATAGCAAATAATCAATTGCACATAAAGAAATGTCTCTTCCCCAGTCACTTGTTTTCACGCACCGCACACCTCGCTGGGCTGCACCTCTGACGCAACACTTGTCGCAGCACCCCTCGTGGGTCTCAGCCGCGGGACTCCGCCGCCGCCGTCACACCTCCCTTCGCTGAGGACCCACTCGACGCCTCGCTTGGAACTGAACTCTTCGCCCTGGAACCTTCGTCCAGGGATTTCGCCACTCTGCCACACCCGCGGCACTATCGCCCCGGAAACTCCGCTGCGGGAAAGCTCCCGCCTGAACTCTGGCTGTCTCTCCCGCTCGAGGCCGCCGTCCTCGTTTTATATATCAGCCGCAATTTCCAGAACTCGTGAGCACGGCCGGGGCCAGTCGCGTCATTCCGCGCCGACCCGACGGTAGAAATCTCTTGAAACACTTGTCGGCGTACATGTAACTCCGCAGATGTCCGGTGTCAGTTACGTGTCAAAGACAGGGTGCCGTGCGGGGAGTGGTGGGAAGGAGGGGGGAAAGCGAGAATCCTTGTTATCTTCCAGGCGCGCGCGGCACATATCATATTGTGGCAGCCGCCAGCCAGCTCTGCACCTGCACGTGTCACGGCCCTGCTCACGTTCATAACATTGCCACCTCCTTAAACCTGTTCATCCCGAACAGGTAACACTGTGCTGTTGTGAGCAATGTGGCGAAGCCATCCTATGCAGCAGGCAGATGTACTGAATAGGGCCCACTTCCTGACAGATGTAACATCGTGGCCATCTCTGACTCTTCGGGTCTGTAGGCCAGCTTTGCGGTGACTATGGGACTCACTCTTCCGCACCTGTTGCTGTGGCGCTTCCCTTTCCATTAGGCAACCCCGCTGAACACGTTCCCATTCCGGGCACCTCCCTCGAGAATGTCGGCACACAGAAAGAGAACACCGTAGGCGACTTCCCGTTCCTTTGACCAGTGAGTTACCACCCTCCTTAATCCTGCTGTCACATCGATGTCCTTCCTCCTTCGGTTTCTTCACACGATTCGGGCAGTCATATTGGACATGCCCTCTTTCTCGACACGTGTAACATCGTGGACGACCTCTTCTCCGTCGGACCGGTAGACTCTTCTCCTGTTCGATCGTTGTTTCACAGCATTGTACTTCTCCCTTGGGCTTCCTACCACGATTCAGACACTCGTGCCGGATGTGTCCTAGTTCTTTGCAGACGAAACACCGCTGTCTTCCCATTGTTTTCCGAAACTGCGATCCACTCAACAGCTTCCTCAGTGTTCCAAGTATAATCTCTTCGTTAGTATCTGAGCGGCTATTCGCTTGGTGGTAAGGTTCTATCACGGCCAGTTTCACTCTGATACTCATGTTTCTTGAGGCAATGCAGGCACCTTCGATTTCCAGGGCGTGAACCAGAGCATCGCGAATGTTTTTGTGGCGGGCCAAAGGAAGAGTTTGTTGAACCTCCGCATCTCTGAGCCCAACTATAAAAGCACTAGTGGCTAGCTGCTGGCAGAACTCTCTTGGTGCTTCTGGGTATGCGAGGTGCACGAGTCGCTCAATGTCGGCTTCGAATTCTTGGAGGGTTTCCGAAGATCTCTGTTGATGTGTCCTCAGGGCTGTTCTGTACACCTCGCCCATGTGTCGGATACCATACCTCAGCTCAAGGGCCTCTACTAATACCCCATATTATTTCTGGTCTGTAACTGGTATGGTCTGCAGCAGCTCTAGTGGAGATCCTTGCAGGGCCAAGACGAGTGCCGTAGCCTTTTCTTCATCATCCCACCCATTCACTTCAGCCGCTCCCTCAAACTGTTGCCTGTAGACAGCCCACGACGATTGCCCATCAAAGGTGGGTGGCTTGAATTTTGGGTGACCGGTTGCGCCTTTCACCTTCACACCTCCAGAATAACAGCTCCTTTTCGTAGCCGATGCAGCTTCCGGCACTCTTCAGTTACAGCTGCTACTTGCTGTTCAGTGGTCTTCTTGACCTGAACTAGCTGTTGTGCCATTCGCTGTTCTGTGATGTGCTTGAGTTGGGCCAGCTGTTGCGCTACTAATTCTTCATGTTCTGCTAAATGTTGCTCTTGTTCTGCAAGATGCTGCTCCAAACAATGCACTTTGCCTTCCAAATGGTTGCTGATTTCATCAATCTTCTTCTTCATTTCTTCTTGTGCAGCAACTATTTCGTTTCACATCTCTTCTTGGTTTTTCTTGATGTCTTTGATCTCGTTCTTCATAGCATTCTTAATCTCCTCTCGGCAGTTATCAATTTTTTTCTTCATTTGTTCCTGGCAACTCTTCATCTCGTCCAACCTATTTTCCATTTTCTCCTGGCTACTCTTCATTTCTTCCCTGTTACTCTTCATTTCTTCTCTCATTTCAGACAGGAATGCCATTAAATTCTTTTGTTCGTCGGCAGCCATCTTCCTTGTCCACATATACTACAAGCCTAATACTAATGTCTTATGAAAACACTAATACCTTCTACGAACTAACCAAAACCCCTACTACACACTAACACTAATTTCCAAACTACTACACTAAAAACTAACTACACTTCCTAACACTTGTTGCAATCTCGAAAATCTAATTAAATTTTAATGCAATATAAACTAATCCTAAATTCTTTAAATTTGGGCTTTCCCACTTCTGACACCAAAAATGTTACGATCGCAGGTTCGTAAAGGATAGTCCAATTAATAATTTTACTACACACTACACAGTTTTATTGATGGCCACTACTTATGTCACTTACAAATAATCTTTTAAAATAGCAAATAATCAATTGCACTTAAAGGAATGTCTCTCCCCCAGTCACTTGTTTTCATGCACCGCACACCTCGCTGGGCTGCACCTCTGGCGCAACACTTGTCGCAGCACCCCTCGTGGGTCTCATTCGCCGCCGTCACACCTCCCTTCGCTGAGGACCCACTCGACGCCTCGCTTGGAACTGAACTCTTCGCCCTGGAACCTTCGTCCAGGGACTTCGCCACTCTGCCGCACCCGCGGCACTATCGCCCCGGAAACTCCGCTGCGGGAAAGCTCCCGCCTGAACTCTGACTGTCTCTCCCGCTCGAGGCCGCCGTCCTCGTTTTATATATCAGCCGCAATTTCCAGAACTCGTGAGCACGGCCGGGGCGTCGCATCATTCCGCGCCGACCCGACGGTAGAAATCTCTTGAAACACTTGTCGGCGTACGCGTAACATTGTAAAAATAACAAATACTAAATATATTCTACTTGAAAATACTTGTCTTGATCTCCTTCCCATAAGAAAGGTATGAACTGAAATTTTATTACAAGTCTAGTATATTCTACTATTTTTCAATAACTCTTTTAATGTGCAGAAGCCAGTAATCTCCATAATTATTGGAAATAAATTTTGCGTTGGATTGATGCTAAGAGATACCAAATACAGTAGAACCCCAATTTTACATTACTACATTTTATGTTTTCACGTTATTTGCACCAGTTTATTTCAGACACATTTTAACCACATTTAATGCAATGCAATAAATTCCCGGTGATTACCACACGCCTATAATCTGCTTCCCGCAATTTACGCTGTTTGTTTATGCTATACATACATAAATTCATCATTCACATGTTTGTCATGGATATCTTACCTATGAATATATCACTATCGTGTGAAATACCACATCAAAAATGCTGCTGGGAATACTAGCGTTGTAGCTCGGGAATTTTTCAACATGCTTTTTCATCAAAAACAGTACCGACAGACTGTCAACACTGGACTAATAAAGGCAGACTTCAATAAAATGTTAGGACACGATGCTGGCGCTACAGTTTATAGGAATTCCTACTGTACATCGCTAACTTATACATTCAGGATTACGTACTGTATACATTTCCAGTATTAAATCTTTGTGAACTTCTGTTAAGAATAACGAGGTCAGCAATACATAACATTGTAAATAAGAGAAAAATGTTTTTTTCTGTACGTATTTTTACAAGATGGCAGCATGTAAAAAATGGAAAACATTTTCGTTTGATGAAAAACTCAACTTTTTAAAGGCGTGGACGAGCACAAAGGTACTCGTGTTTCACTCGCTGAGGTTAGGCGTGTCGATTTCAACTATGAACACAATTATAGTGAAAAATCGCGAAACGATTGAAGAAAATGCATCTTAGTGTGTGGTGGTTTTTCTAAGAGAAAATACATTCATGGATCAAAATATGAGGAACTTGAAGTACTTTTGAAGGAACGGTTTGTGGGTGCAAGGGCCTCGAATGTACCCATTCATTATTTTTTGAGAAACCTTGCTGTATTTTTTTTTCTTTGAAAAATATAACTTTTGCTTTAGTAAACTTTCCTTATGCTTTGTGATATTATTGATAATATTCTTAACCTGTAAATGTCATATTATGAATTACTAATTTAAGTATGAAAGTATATACATAGACTGTATGCTTACCTATACACTCTACAGAATGTAAATATGGGATTTAAGTGTATAATAATATTCTTTTTATATATGCTTCAGACACTCATAATGAATAATTATGTGTAAATCAAAGTACAATATGTCTAGGTCATATAATATCAGAGTTCTCTGAGCAAAAAAAATTGATTTTTCATACATTTCCTTTATTTTACAACATTTTTAAACCCCTCCCCCCCCCCCCTGCCCCACGTCAACAGTGTAAAAAAAGGGGGTTCTACTGTAAATGGAAGCATAGCAAAATTAACACCACTTGTTTAACATCACGTGTTTGTAAACAACTGCTATTTAACTTGTATGTAAACAAGCAGAAATAAGGTTTACAGGTATTTCCTGATTATTTTAATTTCCCTGACTCTTCTTTGTTTTTAATGTTCATGATTCAGTACACTTCTAAATAGCTAAGTGGCACTCAAAGAGCAGGCAAATCTCAAAGTCTTGTAACCAGGTTACCTGTTCCGTCGGAGCTTCCTCAGACACATGGTCGAAATAGCCACACGACTGTATCGTTCCTATCAGCTCCTTCAGTTTGCCATACGTAGTCCCGACAATGTCCTTCACCTTGCCGTCCACAATGGACAGTAAGTGCTCTGCACACTGCTGCAATTGTTCCTGCACAAACAATATGCAAGCCGTTTGTACACTGCACAAACTTATCATGATTTAAACCACTCACTACATAAACCAAAAATACCAGAGGAATAAACTTGTTAATCTTCATTATCAATCACTGCAAATAAAGTACCACTGTCCTCCACCAGTAATGTTACACACTGCTACAAGACCGGAGAGCCATTTGGTTATTTTAGTTGTTAGAAAATGAGGAAGGTGCATTCCAGATAGTATGAACAAGCTGAAATGACCTCAGGAAATCATCATGGTCCGTAGCAATGCAACATACCTGGATTACTATCGGGACCATATTAGAATACATGAATGTAAATTTTAATACATCTTTATGCTGAATACAGCTATATACATAATCGCTCATAGTGGCTACACAAAGAGGAAACAATTCCTCATACAATTATATAATGAAAAGGGACAGGCTCTTTAAGCATTATTAAATATTAAACATATGGAAAAATATAAGCAGCAGACAGTTCTGCTCGCAATTCCAACTCGGAAAAACTGTGACAATTCACAATCAAGCCTGGCCAAGACGACGACCGTTCCTTGTAACACACAAAAAACACTTGTTAGATGTTGCAGGAAGTTGGTTGTCAAATTCTGTTTACAACAGTTAGTTTGCTTGAAAACTGTTTATGGTTATTTTCAAATAAAAGAGTTTGAAATGAATTCAGGTGATTGATTCAAGCTTCTCCTGACGAAAATACACGTACATCAAACAATTCCATTATGTACCAGAAAATAAAAATGCACGATGTTGTCACTTGCTCGTCGGAGCCCTGTGCCTTGATAAAAGAAATGTCCCTAGCGACTGTGTCGTCTGCTAGGTACAGAATGAAAAAAAAGGAATTAGGTCCCAGTGAACCACCGGGCACCTGAGCTTGCGCTGCATGTCTGGGGCCTAATTACTAATTGGAAACATCCAAAACAATAAAAACTACAAATGTTAATCTTACAGCAGCATGGCCATGGCACCCACACGTGATATTAATTACCTCTATGCATTCATTGTTTTGTTATGAGCCGTCAAACAGCACAACCCTGATAATTTTACCGCCTCCTGTGGGAGCAAACACCTGCCAATATTCCCATCGCAACAACAGACACCGAAAAAGCCAAATTCTCTCTGCCAACTGAAAAAAATGTCCAGAAAATTGGCATCACCTGTCTCTCGTACTTCCTTTTGCCAAACCAATGTGAAATGTGGTAGAAACATAATGAAAGCTTCTAAATAAACACATACATAAAGTAAAAGCACAAAAACCATACTGAAATTATATAAAATACTGAAAAATGCATTTAAACAAATACTAACCTAAAGAACAATGTGAAAACCAGCAAAATTAAAGTTAAAAGGCTTTTTTTACATAAAATAACTAAGTAACAGAAACTAATCTAAAAATATTCATGTCAAAGTTCAAATACAACACTATGTCACCATGAACTTGAACCTCCATGATCAGCTGATATATAGCCTTACTGAAAAGTATTACACTTAAAGAATACTCTGAAAGTTGGGGAGAGCAGGTTTCTGCAATGCCACATAGCCCCTGACCCCTCCAATGAAATGCTTGCACTCAGTAAACTGAAAATTAGTATAGACAAAGGGTCATTCCATGTAAAAACAACCTATGATCAGACTTTGATGTCTCAGATTTCCATGATTTTTGGTACTTACATTGTTCCTATGATGTACATTAATAATATGCATTTAATTTTTTTTTCAGTAAATACTTTTTATCAAATAAATTATTTAAAATGAGAAAATATCATTTTCTGTCATATGTTCACTAAAATAGCTCTGGTTTTTAACCACTGTACCCAGAAAACTCAAATAGAGCTAATTAAAAGCTTTTTAAATATATACATAATTATGTTACATGGACTTTCTTGTACATGCTGGTAGGTATGTAATATTTCAGGATCTGCGAGTACTCAAAAATTTTGAATTTGAATCAAGTAATTGTGTATTCTATTCGACATTTCAAATCGAGTAATTTTTTCAATTATTTGGTACTCTTAGATACTAAAATAACCCATGTAAGTTCTATAGAAGTTTCGTTTCGTTAGCTGTCACACCTATACATAACATCACATCATTAATCCTGGCCTTGCGTGTAGTAAAAAGCCAAAAATAACTTTATTATACCTTCGACTTTTCTCTATGTCAAAATCAATAATATCGGACATCTTGATCACTAACATCTGTCAGTCATCTTTTAATACAAGCAGTTTTACGAGAGAGTAAAAAGTCTTTACAGAACTGAAACTTTTAACATGCTACTTAATGATTTTTCCTTTACCAAAGAAAATAGTACCTACTAATCCCGTTTCATTTTCTTTGTGCACTTAACCACATTTATCATAAAATCTTCCAGTATTTGATGTACATTGCCAGAATATAATTTTTTAAAAGTATTATTACACAAATATTTACTCAGCAATGCCTCTCTTCAAGGACTGTGATTGTTTCACGGTAAACTGACAGTTAACTTTTAACTTTGTGTGTCCTCAAACTCCACGATGGTGGTTCGTACGAACACATGTCAAAAGTTTTCATTCGTGAGCGGTGATATTTCAACAATCAATATCTCTACCATATATCGACTAACAATATCTAGAGCCTCAGCACGAATCGACTGTTAATATCTCTGCGCTCTGCTTCATTGAACACGTTTTCAGACTTGTTTACATCGTATATCCAAATAATTTTCATATCGTTATCATCGAAAGTGTTTTCAACTGAATGGCCTAAAGTATTATCATTATGAAGGAATAAAAAACATTAAAGAAAAAGTGCAGATTTTTGTGGAAATATTACCAAGAAGGTGATGGTTATGCAAAATGTTTGTATTGTCCACAGAAACTAAAAACACAAACAGGTTAGATAACTGAACCTCAAATTACGAATTATTTATGTTAATTCCATTAGGACTCTGTATATTGAATACATTTTTTAAGTGCTATTCAAATAAAAATTAACTCATTCGGCCCGCATAATATATAACAAATTTTATGTACTTTTACAAGCTATTCTATGGGCAAGGTTAGTTCCTACAGAATGATTTTCTGCCATTAAGTCTTACCTTTGTGTTTTATTATACCAAATAATTAGGCCTAAGAGTGTTTTTTTTTATGCTCACCCATATAATTCAAACTCAAGTTACTAAAAGGTTTCTTTGACCACATCTCTGAAAAACCATCTTTACCATCACCATTTCGCCCAGTACCAGGAGTTTTTGAAACAGTCAGACACAATGTTTGCAGCCACCCATCAACATCAAATGCAGGCAAGCAACAAACAGCATCAACATTCATGAAATTACCACTACAAGGTAAAGAAGCAAAAACCATAAATACAAAAATTGCCAAAATGATTGCAATGTGCCATCTCCCATACAGATTTGTTGAAGAAAAAGGTTTTGTTGAATTAGTAAATTTCTAGAAACCAAGTTATCAAATGCCAGTGAGTACAACATTCTCGCGGTATCAGTCTAAAAGGTAAAAGTTACAGTTGGTACTCAAACACGGTGTGATAGAGGTAGCGTCAGAGCATAACCCTGTGTGTGTTGCTCTCACAACTGATAACTGGACATGCCGTTATCTACATCACTTTGAGTACAAGGAAGTTACTCTGGGAAATGTTGCTGTGCATGAATCTCACACAGGAGAAAATCTCCAGCGAGTGTTAGCTGACGAGTAGCACCTACTGAACCAAGTCCTGTAAAAATATTCATCGTTACAGACAATGCCACCAACATGAAAGCTGCCATTAATGGGACAAATTAATTCTGTTTTGCCCACACGTTATAGCTTGCAATCTCTGATGCTTAAGACTTCAACCACCAACATAGCACACCTTGTATCGAAAGCAAGTAAAATAGTGGGTCATTTACAACAGGAGTTCAACAGCCAGAGCTAGGTTGCACAAAGTTCAGGAAAACATGCAACTTCCTAAACTGAAACTTATTCGGGTTGTTGACACCAGATGGTGCAACGAGTATGCCATGTTCAAGCGGTTATTAGTTTTGAGAGAAGCCATTGCTGTAGATCTTAGCTCATCAGATACAGACATTGATTCTCAATCATCAACTGAATGGAGACTGGCTGAAGGCATGGTAAACGTTTTAAGACCTTCCACAGAAGCGACTAAGGAGTCCAGTGGTAACCATTACCCAACAGCGTCAATGGTGATACCTATGATTAACTGTCTTAAAGCAGCAACAGAAAATTATGTCATGAGAAATATTAGTGAACATGGTACAGGTGTCCCTTTTGCGAGAAATCTTTTAAAGGCACTCAGTAGTAGGTTTCCACTATTCAAGATGGATGATGTAAATTGTCTATCGACCATTGTTGATCCCAGATACAAGGATGCACAATTTGACAATGAAGCAGAAAGAATGCATGCAATAAGCCTATTGAAGAAAACATCCAGGGTGATTCAGTTGTAAACGATAAAGTTCAGACTAATGATCTTGAAGCACAAAAACAGACTGAATCATTATGGGATGCTCTAGACAAACTTCCTCTGAAGCTTGATACACATACAGATGAGAACGACTACATAACAGAAGCAATAAATGCATACCCAACAGCACCATGTATAGCACAACACTGAAATCCACATGAATGGTGAAGAAAAACCACTACCTTTACTCTACAATTGCTAAAGTTGCAGCCAATAATCTTGCTCTGCCTTCAACACAGGTAGCAAGTGAGAGAGTGTACATGTTTTGGTAAGTAATTTTCATTGTTATTTTAATGCACATCAAGTGGGACTCATAAAGAGTTAATTTAAAAAGTGTAACATATATTAAGCAAAGAAAATTTATTTACACATGGATTTGTTAACATAGTACATACATAGTAAGTAAGTTTTCATGTTTTTACGTAACCACTTGTATTAATAACCAGTTTTATAACTTTAAATTGTATTTGTTGAGAAAATCATTGACAGGTAATTAACTTTATTGTATTTTACACCATACTATTATGGTTCCATATAAATATAATATATTTCCAGTTTTCCAGTACACATATATCTATCTTTTAACTGTTTACCATAAAAAAATTTTTGGACTCCTTAGATTTGCAAAAAAAAAAAAATTACTAGATTTTTTAATTTGATTTGAAAAATATTAGTTATTTGTGAATAATTTGATGTTCAATTTGAATTTTAAAAAAAAACTATTCGCAGAAGCATAGTAATAATGTATCTGCTCAAATCTGCACAATAGTGTTCCATTTTGCTCAGCACAGTTGTAGTTGTCTCTATGGTGTAGTAACTTCTCTTGTGTACTCAATGAGTATCAAAAATTTCTTTAAAATTGTAGGCTAGAGAATTTTTTATCATGGTGGGCAGGACTGGTCAACTTTTGCTGATAAGTGCTGTAATTCTTTTTCCTTTTGAATCTTTCATTAAATTTAAAATATTTGAAGAATTCCATGATCAAATGTATTTCAAACTGTGAGTTGTAGTTCGATGTACAATGGAGACTATGATTAAAGGATCAAGTGAATTTGTTGATGCTTTCTGAGAACTTATTAAGCTCAAAAGTCGAGAATTCTTTGCACAACAGAAATAATTTTACATTCCTTAAAAGAAAATATAAGTCACGAGGAGGTAACTGTCACATGTGATTTTTTCGACAATTATTACTTTATTCTACAGGATGAAAGTACAGTTTAATTATTGGAAAAACATTTAAACCACCTATGTGTTGTGTTCATCCAAGAAGGCACTTAACCGAAGCATTTTCGGTATATATTTTTAACTGTTTCAACAATGTTACTTTGTACACTTTTCAAACACTTATATCACTTTAGAAGTCTCGAATTAATGGACTAAAAAGTTATACTATGTATATCTTTGGAGTGCAGCTCAATATAAAAGAAGAAAAAAACTTTAATTTCTCCCACCACAAAAAGATTTTTTTCTTGGCTGCATTGTGGCATTTTTTTGTTAAAGCTCATGGCAAAAGTACATCTGATGGCTTGGGAGGTCATGTGAAGCAGCTTGCAGCCAAAGCAAGTCTTCAGCGGTCACATAACAATCAGATACTTTTTCCATCTGAATATTCTATGAATAAAGATTTTAAAACCAGTGGGGAAAATAATGTTCTAGATTACAAAGGACAAGAACGATCCACTGTGTGGTACCCCAGACACATGCCGATGTTGCAACAAAACTCTCTCATCTAGTGACAAGAAGAAAGCCACATTGCCACATCACTGCTGTGTGCCATGATGCACGGTGGGTAGCAAAGCACCACAACACTGCCACACTGCCACCCAAGTGGACCATCACCAACACCCTGACATACAGACATTTCTGTGGATCCAGTGCTCGGTCCAATAGGGCATGTGTACACTCGGAGTGAAAGTGACACTTTGTTGTTTTCAATTCTTTTTTTCAGAAATCACAAAAAATAGTTGAGCAAATCTAATGGCATTTCATCAATTACTTAACTTATGGGATGTATTATTTAGTAATCAAATGAATTAGATGAAAATGGTAGTGTAATAGTTCAATTTTTGTTTTCTATGTGATGAATACATACTTACATAATACAGTCAAACCTCTCTGAAACGACCCCTCACGGTTCCCAGGAATAGGGTCGTAAAAGAGGGGGGGGGGGGGGGCGTAATAGAAGCTTTCCGAAATTTTCAGTTCATTTCAACCCCCCCCCCCCCCCTCTTATTAACATTCTTCAAGGCTAGCTCATCCCTCCCAGACACACAAACCATCTAGTGTCCTCCCTTATAACACCCCAACTTCGCTCCCCTTTGAAAAACCTTCAGTGAGAAAATGCTCATTTCACCCTCCCTTCTCCCGTAAAATTGGGCTATTATGAATGGGGTACTAAAGCGGCAAGGGAGGGGTCAAAATATGTCACTTTTCACACCAAGTTAAAAGATCAGTCATCTCTGGCAAGGAATTTACAAGCTTTCAAACTTAAATATAAATGTATTTTAATAGCAAGGGCCCTATGAAAAGGAATATACCGAATAAAATCAAGCTGCTGTCACCAAACAAAGCATAAAACGGCCCAATGCGTGGTCGCTTCGTTATTGCTCCGCGAGAGGTGAGACGTGGTATGTTAGAAGAAAGATAAATGCGAGGGAGACAGACGGCAGCCAGTGTGTTTTCTGTGTGGGCAATAAGTGGCGTAGCCTTTTTTTTTATGCTGGGTGAAGCGACCTTTTTCTATCAACCCACGGGAAAAGATAATTGCTTGAGCTGTCAAAATAAACATCGCTGCGGCAGTTAAAACAAGTCGAGGCGGGCGTGCATCCAGTCGGTCGCTGTGTATTGTCAACCGATAGTAATCAAAATCAAGAGAAATCCAGCAGGTAGCTTTGCCTTAACTGCATACCACACAAGACACTCGCAAAAAGCTAAACGTAAACACCATGCCACAAAAACCTTTATCTGCACCCTGCCGGCAAAGGGACGTGGAATGGGGGTTGTCAAGCGCTGGCAGCGGTCGTGTCGTAAACACGTTGCCACAAAACCTTTATCTGCACCCTGCCGGCAAAGGGACGTGGAATGGGGGTTGTTAAGCGCTGACAGCGGTCGACAGGAAGTGGTATCTATTTTTAGATATGCGCTGCCTACGGCAGTACAGCACTCGGCAAGAGAAACGCAGTAACGCAGTAACACACTACTCACCACAAGAAACTTATTTTCTGTCCGATTTTCTTCGGATTTTCGGCAATTGTTCACGGTTCCTCGAAATCGGGTTGTAATAGAGAGGTGGTCGCAATAAATGGGGTTGCAACAAAAAGGTTTTACTGTATAATGATTCTAATGTGATAATTCAAAATTTTGATTTGTGCCATGTTAAAAGAGTGAAACAAAATAATTTGAAGTATAAAAACCTAAATTTCCACAAAATAATACTGCTTAAATGCAACACCAGACAACCCAAATTTTTGTGATTGTTACCAATAAAAATGTACAAATAAAATCTTTTCAATTTCATTTAATTTGCAACGTGCGCTTCGGCATTCAGACGCCCGCCGGCTCCTCCCCTTCCCTTGTTCCCCTTAAAGCCCCCTCCCTCCATCCCTGTGACGTCCGCGTGACATAGGCGCCTCCTTCCAGGCCTACTGAATGCGACACTAGCGCCATCTGGATTTTTTATATATAGGGGTGTAATTATTTTGCTCGTTCGGTTCTGTTCCAGGAGCGATCGCCGTGAGGGGTGCTTCGGCGTCGCGCCGTGTTACGCATGGCTACGAGGTGTTCTCTGGTCGGTGTCTTACATTTCTTTTTTTGATAATTATGTAATTTGCCTTCTGCGTCATGTTTGGTTTGCCTCCTTTTTGGCCTCATAAAGTAATGTTTGCTGGACACCGAATTTGTTTCGTAATTTCCTGGTTTGCATTGCCAGTGTGTTTCACCTTGTGCATTTCTTTGAATTTGTTTTTTGCTTTCGACCCTTTTTCCGTCGGGGCGTTTGTCGTTTTTCTCCGCCGCACCTCTCACATCCGGACAGACAGCATTCTACCTGCTATTACCATGATTTAAATAACGTTAGCACATAACATTTGTATATTGGCTATTTGTATTGCTCATCAGTACCTGTTTACGTAATTCTTTCTTTCGTAATTCTTGTTATATGTTGCCCCTCTATATTCATATGGGGCTTGATTTAAAGAATAATAAAATTGTGTATTTTTGTATATCTGATATTTACGCTTATTTCTTTAGGGGTTACACAACACGTCTGGCACTCTGCCTGTCCCTTTACAAGGGCCATAGTTTTTTTTATGTTTCTTATTTTTAACCTCATTGAGGTAAAGTGAGGTGGGTTTCCCCTTCCCCTTCACGATACTTCAAATTCTGCGCAACTCTGCTTGCTGAGTGTTTTTGCTGTTGTATTTACTGTTTCAGAGCCATGTCTTCGCCGGGGGTTGCCTGGTTATATAAGCTGCACAAGGAGGAACTCATCCAACATTGCGAAGAAAATCAATTAGAGGCTTCGGCGACGGACACCGTGGCGTTGCTTTGCGCGCGCCTCGCTCAGTTCGTGCGTGACTCGTGTGCAGCCATTCCTGAGCCCCGGACACGGCAGTCCCCTCCTGACGTGAGTCCGCCCACGGGCGCTTCCTTTAATCAGAAGCTCTTCTTTGTAGCCTTAAAGCCGCTCCCCGTGTTGGGCGGAAGCGAGCCGCGTGCCGCTTTGGATTTTGTGATCGCCGCGGAGCGATTGTTTAAATTGAATTTGGTTCCTGCTGAGGCTTTCATGAAAGCCCTACTGAGTAAGTGCACTGGCACTTATGTGCAACTTCTTACGCAGGCTATTTCACATGGAGACGATTTCGCGGCGTTTAAAAAACAGTTGGTTCACACTGTTTGTCCGCCCCGTGTTCTCGACGTGTGTAAACGAGAGCTGGTTTTTCGCTTTCAAAAGCCCGATGAATCTGTCACTCAGTTTGTAAATTCTGTTAGTGATTATGCCGATGCTTTGAGTTTGGGAATTCCTGAAGGGGAATTTGTGCAGTTGATCCTAGGTAATCTTGCGCCGGTGGTGCTTCAGAACTGCGCTATGTTGACACCTCCATCTACCCTGAATGCCTTACGTGAGTGGGGCGGTGAGGTAGAAAGCCGTATCGCTGCGGCAAGCAAGTACCGCTCTGAATTTCCCGTGTCTACGCGCGGCGCTGACTCTAAGTCGTCACCTTTCAGTAGAGAATATTTTCCCCCCAGGCATGTCGGCATGACTGACTGTCGGCCTGCTACTTATGCGCGACCACCTGACAGAAGTGCATGTTACGGCGACGCCGCGCCTGTTTTCGAGAGACGTGCCCCAGTGAGTGACGTGTTACGTCATTCGTTCGAAGAGTTGCTCCCGCATGTCGCCTCACGCCCCGGGGTGCGCGCTCATGTGAACGAGTCTCCCGGCGGGCCGGCCCGTCCGCGTGGCCGCCCGACCGGCGGTATCCATGCTTGTGTAAGCGAGCCGCCTGGCGCGCTTGCTAGCCCCCGCGGTGTGTCGAGCGGCGCGGCGCTTGCTCATGTAAGCGAGCCGCCCCTTGCCGCGACCTTGAACTTGGCCGTGAATAACGCAGCCGCGCTCCCCGCTAGGATTGATACTCGCGGCCGTGGCCGATGTGCTAATTGTTGTGTTTTCGGACACGTTACGGCCGAGTGTACTAGTTCTCGAGTTAATGCTGGCGATAGGCGGTGTTTCCGCTGCGGTCAGGCGGGCCATTACCGAGTTCAATGTCCGGGAAACGGCATTGACGACACGCAGGAAGGGTCGTAGTCGTCGTGTTATGCGCAAATCCTTTCCTCAAGCGTTTTTACATTTTCTTCCCTTGCTTGCACTGGGTAACTTTTACCCCACTCTCGTCGATACAGGAGCCACTTGTTCGTGCATCAGTGAGGCATGTTTTGACAGTTTGCTCAGCCAGCATCGTCATTTGAAGCGTTTCGTTGTCAATGAGCCTGATGTAATCATTTCCGTGGCCAATGGCGACATCGTGCGCGCCCGTCGCTCGGTGATTTTACACTTTAAGGTTCACAGATTTTCTTGGAGTTGGAAGTTTATTGTGGTTTCTGGACTTGCGTCTAATTTTGTTTTGGGTCTCGATTTCCTTAGGGTCATTCCACGGTTACGGACGGGACAGTTAGACCTTAAAAATAATTTTGCACACTGTCTCAAATGTATTATTTAACTATTTTATCAATATCTGCAGTTAGTCACCCTTAGTACGTATTATTCAACTTCCAATTGTTGATGTACGAGATAATTATTAATTTTGATCCTTGAATTATACATCTTTTTGGTACTGTTACGGACGGGACACAGTTTGGACAGGACGGCAAAGGTGAGTTTTTCACCGAATATTTTCTGTGAATTATGAAGTGATTTACATCCAGTTATTACAATACATGGTATAGTAGTAGTTAGTTCAAACATGCATAACCTCCTGAAATCAGAACTTAGTTTTAATAACCACCAATAAAATGTTTTTGAGAGTGTGACACGTTACGGACGGGACGTTACGGATGGGACAAAAGTCTGAATGACAATAACACTCTTAATTTAGTACTTTGGCTTAAATAATTTTCTTAATGAACAGAACATAATTACATTTAATAATATCAGCATATTTGATGCTATTATTTGTCCATTTTAAAGTTATTTTTGGCCTTTGAATCAAAGATGAATACTAAATATTTTCTGAAAATTATTAAGTGGTTTTTATCCAATTAATTTACTATTTAGTATCTAGATAACGAGAAGTTAAAATTATACTATATACTGACATAAAAAATTAAGTTTTAAGCAACAGTTAAAATGTTTGTTAGTGAGTGACCTGTTACGGACGGGACATGACCTGGGACAAAATATAATATACAATAGGTACCACCTTACTGAACATAACAATTTGGTTTATAAGTTACTCCTTAATGAACACAACAGCAAACTTTCTAACATTATCAGTCATTTCAGTATCGTAAATATTTTTTAAGTTCAGAAAAGCAGATTCTACATAATCGCAGGAATTATCTTTTCAAATTTGTAAAAAATGCTGTTTTAACTCAGGTTCTGGAAGTAAACCTATCACTTCTGAAAAGTCCACAACATTTTTCTTCCTCTTATCAGTTTTAAAAAGAATCTCCTGGCATCCATCGCGTACAACCTGCTCCATGTAGAAAATCTCAATGCTGCCATCATCTTCTACTCCTCCTTGGCTCACCACTACATATTTATGTTTACTCTGCCCTACTTGCTCAATGAGTAGGTAATGCCCTCCTTGAACATTGTTCTTGGTAAGCTTCTGCACAACACAGTCTTCATCTGTCTCCGAATCAGTGTACACTTTACGGTATATGGAATTCTGTTCCTTGGCTTCAACTCTCAAAGTAAAGATTTTTGTACATTACATTCTTCTAAATTTGTTAATATTATTATAGAAATTCTCATGTGAATGTTGGTTATTAGCACATGTTTAAGTAAATTTGCAATAATTTACAAAAAAAAACAACAAAATGGTTGTATATTATAATAAATCTTAAAAACGTTACGGACGGGACAAATCTTAAAAAAGTGATTTATTAGTCCAGAAAATTAATAATCAACATTAAACTTTGAGGTTCTGTTAACATCTAGTTGTAGTATCTAGTCATGTATGATAAACAATTACTTGATTAATATTTTATGCGTATAATAAACTTTCTTACTTTTTTGTTACGGACGGGACACCACCAAATAGGTCTTCAAAAAACACTAGCTGAAACCTCTGAAAAATAACTTTAAACCACAAACACCATACAGATGGAAGCCAAATGAACTGGTCCCTCCAAAACACAGCTGTTAGAGAAAAACATATAGCCAATGTTATAGGAGCGCTAACTTGACTTGTCAATATCACAATACATGGTAATTATTAGGTACCCATTTTAAAATGAAAAGTTATGTATGAAAAATTAAAAATAATCGAAAAATGTATACATTTCAGGTTAATTAAGGATATGTTGGGTAGTTACAGTCTTATAAAAACATTTTATGTTATGTTTTAGTTGTACACATTTGGTCCGTTTTGGCATGGAATGGCTGCTTAGTAACACGCGTTGCGTGTTGGATTTGCATAGACACGAGTTGTCTTTTGGTTTTGCGCCATCTATAAAAATTCAGCTGCGGCACGAAAAACGCGTGCCCATTGTCATGTCCTGTAAGGAACTGACGAGTCACGAATCCGACCAGGTTATCGCTGACTTAGTAAGCGAGTTTCCGGATGTGATAACCCGCAAGATTGGCAGGTGTGATGTACTGCCTTATCGCTTCTATGTGAGGGATGAGGTACCCGTTCGCAGCAGATATATAAAAGTGTCACCCCCGAAACTTCAGTTCATGAGAGAAATTATTCAAAAATTGTTGGCTGCCGATGTTATTACCCCATCTACATCCGATTTCAGTACCCCAACCTTCTTGGTACCCAAGAAGGACAGTACGGAATGGCGATTAGTTCACAATTTCCAGGAATTGAATCAGAAGATTATTGATGACAGATGGCCATTACCTACAGTGGAGAGTGCTCTACAGCACTTGGGCAAGGCTCGTATATTTTCTGTTATCGACCTTAATCATAGTTTCCACCAATGTCTGTTGGACCCAAGTTGCTGTAAATATACTGCCTTTTCAACCCCTTTCGATCATTACCAGTTTAACAGAATTCCTATGGGCGTCAGTTTTGGCAGCCAGGCCTTGAGCCGCGTGCTTGATCACGTGTTAAGTGATTTCAAATTTCGTTTTGTTTTCAACTACATCGACGACATTATTGTATACAGCAATTCTTTTGAGGAGCACCTTGACCACCTAAGGGAGGTCTTCCTTCGCCTTCGTGCTGCCAAACTTACGGTCAATCCTAAGAAAATTTCCCTTGGCCGAAAGTTCGTGAAGTTTCTGGGCTATGTTATTTCCAAGGGCTCCTTGCTCATGGACCCGGATAAGGTTGCCCCCATTGTCGCCTTCCCCAGACCTAAGAATATCAAGGGCGTGCAACGTTTTTTGGGCATGCTTGGGTATTATTCCCGCTTCATCAAGAATTTTGCTGCCCTTTGTGCCCCCTTAAATGCCCTTCGTAAAAAGGACGTTCCCTTTGTTTGGGGCCCGGAACAGGAAAAGGCGTTCGCTACCCTGAAGTCTTAATTGGGCTCTCCTCCCGTTCTGGTCCTGCCTGATTTCAGCAAGTGTTTTGCCCTGTTTGTTGATGCCTCGTCCATTGCTCTAGGAGCTGTTCTCGGCCACCTGGAAGAGGGCAAACTCCGGCCAATAGCCTTCGCCAGCCGCTCGTTACTGGAGTCTGAACGAAAGTTAGGTACTTACGAGAAGGAGGCTCTTGCCTGCCTGTTCGGCTTAGAAAAGTTCGAATGTTATCTCGACTGTAGGGAATTCGATCTTTTTACAGATAATTAGGCTTTGAGCTGGCTCTGTAACCATCCTCAACAACTGGGCAAGCTGGGACGTTGGATACTTCGTCTTTCTCGTTTTAACTTTGTTATCCATCATGTTCGAGGAGCCGACAATGTAGTGGCCGACACGCTTTCGCGGATGTTTTGTCCCGAGGAGTTTTTGGTTGAAGAGAACGAGTCACCTAGTCCCGATGAACTCCTATGTGTGTGCAAGGTTTTCCCGGAGTCCTACCTTAATGTTCGTGAGTGTCAGCTTGACGACGTCGTTTGTCAGAAAATCCGTAAGGACTTGCGAGACAAGAAAGTGGTCCCATTTGTGGAGGAACAGGGTCTGATTTATTTTACTGGCAGCTCGGGTCGAGCTCGTAAGGCAGTTGTGCCATTAATATTAAGGCCTATGGTACTTAAATACTACCATTCGTCCCTGATCGGAGGCCATCTTGGTATGGATAAAACCTTCCGCCGCATTTCTGCGCATTTATACTGGCCGGATCTTCGCAACGACGTTCGTGCCTTTGTCAGATCCTGTCATGATTGCCAGATTTCGAAGCCACCCCAAAACACTAGGGTGGGCCTGTACTGTGCAGACCCGCCAGTGGCACCCTGGCATGTTGTCCATCTAGATATCTTTGGACCATTGACGCGCTCGCGTAAGGGTAATATATGCTTGCTTGTCTTGGTCGATATTTTCACTAAATTTGTCATACTTCTACCTCTAAAAAACATGAAAGCAGTTTCGATTGTCAAAGCCCTTTGGGAACAAGTGTGGAAGCTCTTTGGAGCCCCTGCCATGCTCGTGTCTGATAATGCCAGATACTTCCAGTCTAACATCTACAAGGATATGTGCTTTGAATGGGCAATTAAACCTATCTATAGTTCGGCATATTTCCCTCAGGGCAACCAATCAGAGCATGTCAACAAGGTGCTCAAGGGGGTTCTCACTTCCTTTTATCGTTCAGATCAGACACTTTGGGATTCCGATCTGGACTACATTAACATGGGTCTTAACTCTGCTGTGCACTCCGCCACCGGTTTTCCTCCTTCCATTCCTTTTCTGGGCCGCGAGCTCACTCACCCTCTCCTGAATCTCTGGGGACTGCCGTCTCTAAGCTCCGCCCTAACTGAGGCTGACCTCGAGAAAATTCTTGATCTTGTTCCTTGTAATCTCCAGAAGGCCCGCCACATTGTCGAGACGCAGTACAACAAAACTAGGCAGCCCCATGGTTTTAAGGTTGGCGATATTGTACTGGTGCATTCATATGTTCTCCCTTCTTTAGCGGCACAGATCATTGTTAAGTTGCTTCCCCCTTATGAGGGCCCGTTCACTATCGTGCGTTTTTTGGGCAGTAATACTGTACTTCTCCAGGATTGTAAGAAAACATCCAGGTATAAAAAGTGCCATGTAAGCCAGCTGAAAGTTTATGTGTCTTAACGTGTAAGTTGTTTTGTTAGTGAGTATTAGCAGGTTTTCTCTCCCGTTGTATTTTTATTTATTTTACCTGCATGTCATTTATGAATATTCATCTGGAGCTGTTTGCTCTGGCCTAGCCTTATTGTTAAAATTTTCCCATGGAAGTTTGGAATTATTTTCTAGGGATAGTTTAAGACTTGTATTTTAACAGTTATATCCATATTCTGATTTATTATTTATGTCCTAATAATCTTTGAATAGGTGTTTACAGTATGCAACTAGTATGGAAGCCCAGCTCTATAAAAAGGGTTGTTGGCTGAGTGGGGTGCTATTTTTTTTTACAATGTATTTTATGTTTTATTGTATATTTTTTTCCCTACTAAATTATGTGTATCTTTCCAGTGCACTGGAAAGTAAGTTGTGTGATTGGGCTGCTATATTTTTAGTATTTGTGAATGGCGCAGTGTGTTGTATGTTTTTCTTTGTAATTTCCTCTCCGCCACTCCATTACCCTGTTGCTGGCGAGCCGTCTGCGCCGCTCTTCAGTCATCACCCAGCGAAGAGAGGAGACGTCCACTCTTCACTGCCTGCGTCACGCTATTCTGGCGGCTCCTGCTTCCTACGTGTTATGGACGTAAGCCTCGACAGTGACTGCGCCATCTCTTCTCGTCGGTGTGCCCGCCGCTCCTGCTGGTTGTCTCCTACGAGGTGGGCCCTCTCGTAGTGATAGAGACTTCCGGGTACTGTTTACGCAGCCCCTGCCTAGCCCAGAGATTCGTCGAGCAGTGATACCTGCTGTGGCGCGCTTTGTCGGAGTGTTTGTGATGTGGCAGCACGCTGGCGCCCCTCTTCGAGCGCCCCTGCGAGCCGCCTCCCCTCCGTGCACTGCTGCGCCAGGCGGTGGTGCCCTGTGAGACTTGCAGTTTCGGGCTGGATCGGGAGCTGTGATACATTCCTGCTCTTATTTTCCGATACCGCCGCCCCCTCTTCTAGTTCGCCTGCCACCAGCCCTTGTGGTGTTTTGGGGGCGGGCGCTTGCGCTTTGTGTCGTGTGGCGGCTTCTTCATGGATTGTGCTTTAGATACTTCTTCCTGCTTATCGCCGTTCCGCGCTGCTGGGGTGCTCCGGGCGCTGCAGTCCTGTTTGAAGCTTCCCCCGTCTGCGGACTGGACTTGGTGCGTGTGAGCCATCTGTACTCCAGCTGCCTACTGGCGTCGCTGAGTTTTCACGCTACTTCGAAGAAACCACATACAAGATACTCTACTTGTCGCTCCTCGTATCGTCGCATTCATCTGCTTCTTCGTCCTGCGGAAGGCTTCGCCAGGGGGCGGGAATTTGCAACGTGCGCTTCGGCATTCAGACGCCCGCCGGCTCCTCCCCTTCCCTTGTTCCCCTTAAAGCCCCCTCCCTCCATCCCTGTGACGTCCGCGTGACGTAGGCGCCTCCTTCCAGGCCTACTGAATGCGACACTAGCGCCATCTGGATTTTTTATATATAGGGGTGTAATTATTTTGCTCGTTCGGTTCTGTTCCGGGAGCGATCGCCGTGAGGGGTGCTTCGGCGTCGCGCCGTGTTACGCATGGCTACGAGGTGTTCTCTGGTCGGTGTCTTACATTTCTTTTTTTGATAATTATGTAATTTGCCTTCTGCGTCATGTTTGGTTTGCCTCCTTTTTGGCCTCATAAAGTAATGTTTGCTGGACACCGAATTTGTTTCGTAATTTCCTGGTTTGCATTGCCAGTGTGTTTCACCTTGTGCATTTCTTTGAATTTGTTTTTTGCTTTCGACCCTTTTTCCGTCGGGGCGTTTGTCGTTTTTCTCCGCCGCACCTCTCACATCCGGACAGACAGCATTCTACCTGCTATTACCATGATTTAAATAACGTTAGCACATAACATTTGTATATTGGCTATTTGTATTGCTCATCAGTACCTGTTTACGTAATTCTTTCTTTCGTAATTCTTGTTATATGTTGCCCCTCTATATTCATATGGAGCTTGATTTAAAGAATAATAAAATTGTGTATTTTTGTATATCTGATATTTACGCTTATTTCTTTAGGGGTTACACAACACGTCTGGCACTCTGCCTGTCCCTTTACAAGGGCCATAGTTTTTTTTATGTTTCTTATTTTTAACGTCATTGAGGTAAAGTGAGGTGGATTTCCCCTTCCCCTTCACGATACTTCAAATTTTTTCATCATGAATTTTTTAATGTCAAATTATTCTCCAAGATGATTTATTTTTTATCGCATAAGGCAAAAACTGTACTTACAATTTTTTTGCATATGGGTTAGTGTATTGTTTTATTAATGTTATTTTAATTCTTTAATTTACATGTACGTAATGTTCATTTCTATAGGGGGAAAAGTTAAATCTGAACCGTCTCTCTTATCGCTGTGCGCAGGGGCTGCCTCCCCCTTTACCGCCCCTTAGCGCAACGACAGTGTCTGGAGGGGAAGGGGTGGCGACCCCTCCAAATCAAGGCGATGGAATGTCAGCCCGTCTTACACGAACACGACACAAGGGTTATAACACTTGAACTGCATCATGTAATCACAACTGGAAAATACACTACATCGTTAACCAATGTCCAAATCATTCAAACACATACATATTTACAAAAATTAATCAAGTTAACAGAACATCAGTATGCTAACAGTCACGCTATTTGTTTGCAGTCATAAAAAACCTCTCTGTGAAAAAACTATATTATCATAAACAAAAATGCTGCATGTGTTAAATTACACTTTCTTTGAAGGCTTGGTTACCAATTATCATTTGGTTAAGGGTTCCGTAAAAATAGCATTTTCTTAAAGGTAAAATACAGAACATTTGCGTTTTGTCACTACTTTTTCCGTCACTAATGTTCGACGCAAAACCGCGTGCTGAATATAGATACATAATTTTAAGATGCCAACGTAATATTTTAATTATTAGATAGTTATTATAGTATGTTATTTACCTAATCTGAGTCTGATGTGAAGCTGGCATTTTCCGTTACACTAGAGGAATCTTCGTCTGTAGATACTTCAAGATTAACAATAATCTTATCTATTTCAGTATCTAATAACCTATCACTGTTCCAGTATTCATTCTCGATTTTTTCCACATGCCGGCAGCATTCTTTTCATTGCTCTTTAGAGTAGCTACTAAACAGCTGTTCACATAATGTCTTCTTGTCTTCGAGTGAGGATGATATTTCTTCACACACTTGTCCTTTAATATATCCCCACACTAGCTCAATCGGATTGAGGTCCGGATGATAGGGTGGAAGCCTGATTACTTCGTGGGAGTTCATTTTAATGATTTCAGCAATTTTGTAAGTTTTGGAAGTGGGCACTTGTTTCGCAAGTAATAGTAGGTTGGCCTTTGTTAGGTCAGAGGAGAAAGTTACGTTGTTTATTTTTAGCCACTCTTGAATCAATGGTTTGATGTTAGCGGAAGTCGGCTTCTTATTTGTCTGTACATTGTGATAACTTGCATTGTCGAGAACAATGACGAAGTTTTCAGGCAAATTTGGAAGCAGTTTATGTGTAATCCATTTCGAAAAGTTTTCGAATTTCATGTCATTATGATAATCTCCCGTTTTTTGTTTTGACCGGAATATCAACAATGCATTCTGTACATATCCCTCCTCTCCTCCTGCATTCACAATTATTAAACGCTGGCCTTTCCCGATTGGCTCTGTAACACCCACCTCATTGTCCGATTGCCAACAAGAACTAACGCTGTGGGTAGCATGGATGTACGTTTCATCTACATAAACGATTGAACGACCATCGTTTCGAAACTTGCGCATTTCTTGTAGGAAACTCCCTCCATGCTGCTATATCAGGCTTCTCAATCAAAATCCTTCTCCTTGACTGACACTTCGTCCAACGGAATCCCAGTCTCTTTAACAGTTTTCTCAAAAATTCTTTACTGCAGTCCAAAACACCATCATCTCGCAAAGCCGTCTTTAATTTATTTAAAGTTGGAACAGTTTTCCTGACAGTGTAAAATTCATGCACTATTCTCCTCACAGCACCACACGTAAAATCGTCGACTTCTAACCGTTTTTTGCGTTCTTTTTTTTTTTGCCAGTCGGTGTTGAAAAGTTCAGACCAATTTTACTTTTTACTTTCCCCTCAGCCAAAATCCTTTTTACCGTTGATTCAGACACACCCGTCGCAGCACTTGTCGCTTCAGTAACATTGTATTTTAAACCGTACAGAAACTTCTTTTCTTTTAGATGCGTCGCAACGTTGTATACAATTTCACGCGCCTGTCCTCGCAAGGGTCGTCCTGGAATAAGGTTCGACTTAATTCCCGAGGTTGATGGGATAGGCTCGCTTGTTGTACCGTGTAACCCAGGTCCCGGCATGACGCGCTGACGCAATCCTCACGCAGCCGAGTGAAGCGCGGAACTGACCCCCTCCACTTCCCCTGGCGGCTATCACGTGACGGTAGTGTGCGTCAGGCCACGAATTGGGGTCTGCGCAGGTTCACAAGTATCTTGCCGGGCTATACCTATTTTTAAATATAATCCAATTCTTGTCACAAAGTGCAATTTGGTAGACAAAGTAACAAAACCTGCATGATCTATACATTTTTATCCAGCCAAATTATAATTTGTGTACTTAATTTTTTTTACAATATTTTATAAACTTTTTTGAAATTTTATTTTTTCATAAAGTTTCTATGGAGCACATTTTATTAGTAACTTTCAAATGAGCTCTAGTTTAACTTTCTACGTATAATTGTTAAAACAGCCATTTTACTGAACCAACGTTGATCAAAAATAGCAGTATTCTCTTATTTTAAATAATTTGTTAAAAAATACTAATCACACAAAAAATTTAAATATTACATATTTTTAATAGGAACACTGTACCAAAAATCATGGAAATCTTTGCTTAAAAATATAAATCAAAATGTTGTCATGAAACAGTCACACAGTACTTATCTCTCGTTATCTATAGGATACCAAAGCACTAGGGCTGTGCGAATCCTCTATTTTCAGTTCGATTCGATTCCGAGTCGAATCCCTACCAACTATTTGAAATTCGATTCCAATTTCGAATCTTTTCTTTAATTTTTAAAGTTTATTATCATAAGAATTATCATTAACTTTTCATACTCGTATTACTGAAGGATAACAAATAAGTTGACAGAATATTATTTTATTACATACAATTTCCAGTTGGCAGTTGTAGAAATAATAATTAACTCAAATGTAAAATTTTTTAAAAATGCTATTTGTTACTTCCATTTATACAACATTCACAGATTTACATATACTAAATAAAACACTTTGAGTTAAGATTTATGGTAGGCTATACATAGAAACATTTAAACAAATGATTTTACAAAAATAAACATTATGTAGATCTACATGTTAAAGCTACTTATTCCTTTGACAATAAGCTAAAAATGATAGGCCCTAGGCTTCATGCAAAACCCCTTTCCAATAAAATACCTAGGCTATGTAAAAATGGGTAAGCTTAGTAAACATAAAACACTGTAAATAAAAGCCTGTAAGAGCGATGGTGTTTACAGATTATCATGTAAAGAAGTCAACTTCTCCACGAGTTCAGGCGCAAGACATTCCCTGCGAGAAGTCACAATATTACCGGCTGTAGAAAACATTCGCTCACTTGGCACAGAAGTTGCGGGAATTGACAGCAATCTTTTGGCAACCACCGAAATGTATCTGAACCGGAATTGATTTGCTTTCCACCATGCAAATGGATCAGTGTGTCTGCTGATGACAGGCTCATTGATGTACCTTGAAATGTCATCAAGCACACTCTCATGTGGTAAGGGATCATTCACTGCCACTGACTGTGAAGCTGTATCAAATTTGTTCCACACTGAGAACTGTGAGGATGATGATGGCTGAAGTGTATTTTGTGCCCCTGTTGCTTGTTCCTTATGGATGCCTTCGAAACTTGTGTCAGACTCTATGAACAATTTAAGAGAATGTAGTCCTTTCTTCTTTTCATGGTCGTGTAACAAAATTACTTTATATCTTGGATCAACAATCATTGAAACAACATATTCTTCTCTTAGTCTGTAATCAGGAAATCGCACAAGCATTGCCTTAAGCATGTTACGTGCAAAGACAATGCCACTTCCTGCTTCAGCTTGTGAGATGAAAGTTTCTAACAAATCTTTAATGCCATCTATAATGGGGATAACCATAGAAATGGTGGTATACTTTTCCCCACACAAATCATTAGTAGCCTCATAAATAGGTGCTAATATATCCACTACACCTGCAATCAATTTCCATTCAAGAGCATTTAAATTATCCATTGAGCACGAAGAAGCAAGCTCAGCTGCAATTACTTCCTTCTGTTCCAAGAGACGTTAAAGCATTGCATATTCACTGTTCCAACGTGTTTCGACGTCTTGAATGAGTTCATGTTGTGGTTTCCCCATTTTTTCTTGAAGTGTGTGCAACCGCTGAGTGGCTTGTGAGCTACGCTTGTAATGGCCCACAATGCTGCGTGCTTTCTTGCAAACTGATTCCATGCCTAAAGTTTCTCTTTTGCCATCATTTACAGCTAGTTGCAGGGTATGACCCAAACAACTGAATGGCACCCAAAAAGTTTTTGACAGTGCAAGTTTAATGTTCTTTGCATTATCAGATAAGACATACACATGTACGCCTTGGGGAATTTTCCATTTGTTTGAAACGTCCAATAATACATCACAAATGGCAGCACCACTGTGTTCCCCAGAAAAAGGAACGTTTCCCAATGTGCGATGTACAAGGACAAAGTCGCTAGTCAAGTAATGGCAAGTCAGTGACAAGTAGCTATCGTTACTACGAGATGTCTACATGTCTGTAGTGTATGAAATGGAGCCAACACCATTTTTAAAATCATGTTGCATTTCTTCTGTGACCTTCTTAACTGTATCTTCATACAGTTGTGGAATTACAGTCCGTGAAAAGGTAGTGCGGTCGGGAATCGTGTACTGTGGTTCTACCAAATTCATAATTTCAACGAAACCCCTGTCATTAACCATACTGAATGGCTGAAGATCAATTGCAATCATTCTGCCAATACTTTTTGTGATGGAGACTGCACGGGGGTTGTCAACTGAATATTTGGTAGTTTTTGCAAACAATAATGGTAAAGTTTGTAGAGCCTTTTTTACTACATGTGTCGGTTTTTGCTTTTCCATCTGCATTTGCAAGAATTCTGAATATTGCTTTGTGTGCAACCTTAAATGTTTGGCCATGCTTGATGTGCAACCTGTCGTTATTTTGAGTTCACGCCCACATGTATTACATTTTGATTTTAATTCAGACACTTTTTCAAAATAAGTCCAAACACTGCTACAACTTTTCGATGACGCCGGCTGTACATATGCCAAAGCATCACTGGTGGCGGCAGCGTTACTCATTCTTCAGCACAGTAGGCTACCACAGCAAACAGTAGTTACTTTACTGCACAACCTTCGATGGTGGACAAGTAAGCAAGCCCGAACATGAACGTGTGTGGGAACACATACGCAGATGCTTCAAAGAAAATTATATTAAGATAATTACAACTACCGCTACTTCTAATCACGTTTACAAGTGTGCTGACTTGAGGTTATTAACTCAAGATATGAATTTGATAAATAAACGGCAAACGATATTAACACACAATTACCAACCACATATAAAATGAGCTCCCATAAAAAAAACGGTATTCTATTTATACCAAAAAATATATTAGTTAACTTTTAACATTATTTTTTTAATTTTAATAAAACAATTATTTGTCTGATTATATATTATTTTATTCGTCAGTCGCTTTTCCTGTTAATTGGTGTTAGTGTTCGTGCTTTCATCCTACGAGTAATCTAATCCAACATTAAAAATGGCAGCTCGAAAAAAAATTTGCGTTGCGGCCTTGCGGGATGCTCCTTGCGTTCATTTTATAGTTGTAAAGATTTGATTTGTATTCGAAGCCCTATTACCAGTGATTATGTGCTACAGTAGGCTGCAAATTATACATATTTATACTGTCTTGAATAAATAAAATAGACTTCCGATTACCTGGGGTAATGACTGACGAGGGATCAGTGGATAATCTAAAAACACCATTAAAGCAAAGTAGGAAAAAACTTATATCTACTATATAAAAATACGGTAACACGTCTCTCAAAGTAACGCCCTAAATAGTTCCAGTAAAACAGGGTGCTAATCAACAGAGCTAATTTTTTATTAATAAGAGAGCATCTATATATTAATCAAAATAATTCGTTTTCCAAATAGCCTATGCACTTAAGTCTGATTGCTATTATTAATGAAGACACTACGCACGTTAAAATTAATTTACAGTATTCATGCGTATCTAAAAACCTTTCAAGTGCATTAAAATAAATGTTGAATAACATTTACAGTATAAAGAACACAAAATTACATTAAAAAATTTACGTACAGCGTTATTTACATTACCGGGCTTGGGCCGTGGGCATAACCCATAACATTTTTTTCCTCATTGTAGGCGCTACCAATATTTCTGAGTTGCAAACATTATTGATATAGAAGTTATATTTCAGTTCAAATAAGAATTTAAAAATAAAAAAACTTAACACTTTTTTAATTAGAAAGGTTATTTAATTTGTTAACGTAATTATCGTTTCTGCTTCTGTACTACATGCGTGACTGCCATGATTTGCCATTGACGCTAGCGCATCCTCGTTTCTGTGAGATAAACTAGTCCCGAAAGCTTCTGGCTTTTCTCTGTAGAGCCGTTGTCACGCGGGAAGCGGGATGGCTAACATGTTCTACGATGGCTAATGTAAACGTTTGCTGAACACTTGCGCTCCGACGGAAATTATTACTTTATGAAATTATGGAAGATGGATGCAAATAGCTTTTAAGTAGTGATGGTTCGAATCCCATTTTCCTCGAATCCGAATCTCGAATCCGAATCCCAAACAGTACCTCGAATCCACCCCTCGAATCCGAATCCAGTTCTCAAGGGTTAATTATAAAATAATTTATAAGTTAAGAGAAAAATTTAAACATTATGCAGAATTATTTAACCCTTTAAATTTTTATTTAAAAAAACAAGGATTTTGACACGGTCTGGATCAAGACGATTTCGTTTTTTGGTCTCATGTTTCCTGCAGTGCTGAACAAACATTCAGAGAACACTGTCGCAGGTGGTGAACACAATATTGTTTGGACAGTTTATGTAGCCTGGGTGAACACGCAGACTGAGTTTTCCAGTATTCGAGAATGTTTATTTCTGGGTTAACTGTAGGATCACGTAAGAATCTGGTCACTTCATCAATTGCTGTAGAATCCGACTTGGTGGATTTAAGGCATTCAGGCATTATCTGTGAGTACAGTGATTCATGTATCCACGGAAATCGGAAAACGAAATTCAACATTCGACAGAACAATATTTTGTAGTTACCAACTTGACATTTGTTTAAAGTCCCAAATGAAAGAAAATGCTTTCCTGAAATATTTAATGGAAACTGAAAGGCGCCATCTTGGCTTCAATGGTTTTAGGCCATAAGAAATATTGTTGTGCGTCTTTTAAAATTAAGCCTCACTAAAACATAGTGATTAATATGCCAGAAGTTAAAAGTGACGGGGTGTTTTCTCTAGTTTACCCATTAAAATTTTTTATATTAATATTAGATATTTTTTATGTTGCTCAAAATGATTGCATAACAAATTTATTGGTTGGCCATCATGGAATTATCAGATAATACATATTTTAACGTTGGTAGTCTACACAAACCAAACTTTGTCCTAAAAAAATTCATAAATAGAATGTGTATCAGAATATTTTAAATTGAATTGCGATTAAAATAATAATTGTATAATGTATTAATTTTTGTCATTCATTATTTCATTGTTATTACTACATGTGCGACCGTAACTTGTGATAAAAGTCAGCATTATTGTTGTATTACTAAGTAACAGATTTCTCGGTAAAGTTATTTAAAAAAAAAAAAACAAGATTCATTTTTAGTCTAGATCCTAAATGTGCTTTATTTTATTTTTTAGCATATTATGAGAATACATATGTGATTTATGCCTTATTTAATGCCAATGTAGCAACAATGCATCCATGTTCATGAATATAAAGTAAGTTTCCCAAATCAGTACATGCTTCATAATTTTTTTTATATAATAATGAATTAAAAGTACAATACAGTAGAACCTCGTTAATCCGTGAAGCGCTAATTCGGGAATCGGATAATCCGGGACGATTTAAAAGAGATGTAAAAATTGTCAGCGCTTAAAATTAACGTCACGCGGGCCGGCGGCCGGCCAACACTACAAGCAAATACTGTAGAGGGAGAATACAGGACAGCTCGCTCGTTTTCGCGAGAAACCGACGGTGCTGCGCTCTCGCGGCTCGGCGTGATGACTACCCCTAGCTGCCGCGACCACGGCCGCGCCATACGAAAACCTCTGAAACTAAACTCGCTGAAGTACAAAGAGTAACCGTCAGAATTGAAAGGAAATATTATTAAATATATTTTTTTTTAAATTAAATTGCCTTATAGAACGTAAAAATTTTCCTTTAGTCAAAATATTTCTTTTAGAAAAACATACTATCGTGAGTTGTATTATTTCCCACTTCCCGCTTTCATTGTTAACTAAATATGCCTTATTTCATGGTTTGTTGATATTATAGTGATTTTATGCTTTGTTTTTTCTTCTTATTTTCACACAATTCCTTTTCAGATAATGTATTTCCTCGCAAAATCATCGTTTACACCTTTTATAAAACAATTGATTATGACATTAAAATATTTGTTTTACGATGAATGTGGGAAACCCGGAGTAAAGAAAACAAAAAAGCAAAAAAGTCATGCACATGTAAATTGTATGGAATATCTAGCATAGCAGTGGTTATAAGGTATGATCGGGGAAAATAAACTTTTTGCTACCTATTTAGGTACAGCTGGATACAATTTTACAAGCATATTCGTCTCTTGTATATTATTTGCCTTTTTCATTTACAATGGAAGTGAATCTTGTAAAACTTGTTCTAGCTCTGGTACCATTGTAATAATGCATTTATTTAAATATTATTATTTTAAAGTAACGAGGTATTAATACATATTTAATATTTATGGTAGCTTAAGATGGTGCAATTGTAAGTTCTAATTTAAGGATTATATTGTTTATTTACATTGTGTCAAACGCTATGTACTTCTTCATATTTATGTCATACTGAAATTATGTATTTTTTCATCTCCCTTTAATTTTCAATATTATTTAAATGTCCATGTTATTTAATTTCATAATATCGTGCTCAAATCTCTGTTAACTGTACATATAATTATTACATACGTATTATACACTATATGAACAACTGTACTCATTATATTGCAAATATTCATAAAAAAAACTTTTAACCAATAGGCTGTTGAACGATAGCAAATCAATAGTATTTAGTGGCTAAAAAATTTGGATAATTTAATTAATTCATTAGATAATTCCCTAAATGAACGATGATTAGCAATAGAATGCTTTGAAAATTTTTACTTCAATTTTCCTTGAAAATATGCTGTTCATTGTTAACTATTTTTTACATCGAAAGCAACTAACTTTTCAGCAAATAAATTTACATCTGCATGGCCGCAAAAAATACGACGGTCAACACAATTTTTTTCAAAAGAATCTGTTGATTAGTCTAGGTGCAATGACTAGTTGAATTTAATACATTTTAGGCTTGGAATGCATGGCCGTGGGTGCTGTTATCACGCCGAGCCGCTAGGTAGCAGCACTGACGCTCTTCGCCCGCGCGGCTGTGCTATTAGTATAGAGCTGTCCTGTATTCTCCCTCTACAGTATTTGCTACAAGCCATCGCGTGGGCCGCCAAACTCTGCAACGCTGTTTGTACCGACCCTTAGTGTCGTCCCCCTTTCAGCTGTCACATTTGTCACTCTTTAAACTTGAGGGGGATGTCCTGACTTCTGCTTCCCGTCTCCCTTTGTTTGTTTACGCCCGCCAACGCACGGCAGGCGCCTGGCGAGTGACGTGTCGGCTGGCATTCGGCTGTACGAGGGGGAGGGTGGAGGGTGCAAGGTCAGCACGATCTTATCTTTCTCTCTTCGGCTGTTGTAAATGACCGTGAACTAATGGCTAGGCAGTGCTGTATTTTTTTAAGCCGAGACACTAGTTCGAACGGCCTTAACCCAGCTGCTCGCCGGTGTCTGAGAAGCTTGACAAGACCTTCCGGGCTTTTAATCGCTAGTCCGTGATTATC
Source organism: Bacillus rossius redtenbacheri (assembly GCF_032445375.1). Taxonomy (NCBI): domain Eukaryota; kingdom Metazoa; phylum Arthropoda; class Insecta; order Phasmatodea; family Bacillidae; genus Bacillus; species Bacillus rossius. Next base: position 10,045,621 of record NC_086337.1, read on the forward strand.
TCGGTCCTGACCATCACGTATTAACGAGGTTCTACTGTACCTCAATAGGATTTGTTACAAGGAAAACGTAAACAGGCCAAGTAAATTGTAAGCATTTAAGTTTTTAAAGTACTACATTTACATCAATATTTTTCCTCGAATCCCGAATCTTTTCCCTCGAATTTCGAATCTTTTGAATATTAGAGATTCGGTGGGATTCGAGGATTCGAGGATTCGACCGGCCCATCCCTACTTTTAAGGAAAGAGAATAAAATATTGTTTGTTGAATCTTTACGTGATTAATTCGATACATTACTTATCACTGCGTTGTATTTAATAATGCTACATAACATCTGTTGCCAATACCTATGTCCGCACGGAAAAAAATACTAAAAATAATTTTTGTTTTTATGTTTTGTGGAAGTGAAATATGGCACAGTTAATCCATCAATAGGATAATCCGCACCCGGATAATCGGGAGTATACGGTACGTTAAATTTTTGATGTGTATGTGTGATTATAACCTATACTTATTTCAAGCCTTTTTTTTTGGACTCTAAGCATTTCGAATCCCTTAAAATTAATCGGGGCGAGTTCGGGTATTCATGGAACCGAACCGAAATCGAAATTTTCAGGTACCCGCACACCCCTACAAAGCACCTAACCAGTAGACTTTACTTACCCTGTTTTATTGCATAATCGTCGCACCGATATTTTAGGGCATCAAAATTTGGATAAAAAAACCTCTCGCATAAACGTTGCATGATATTTTCGGTCCCGCTATAAGATTCCGCGCGCTTTGTGTAGGTATTTTTTCTGTATAAAACCATGTATTTTAAAGTAGAAATCTAATATTTATTCGGACATTACCACTTACTTCTTTAATTAATGGAAATACGAAGTTGTCCGACGTGTAAATTTTCTTTAAAAGATGTTTTTCAACGTTATAACCCCTTTATCTGTTCGTCTGTGTCGCTGCAGTGTACTGTTTATAAAAATGTAGCCAGCGCTAGTTGCCTTCATTCATGTTTGGTTATGTTGCTTCCCGTATAGAGCACGCACACGTAGTCGAATATCGATATTGATATCTCGCCGATTGCATGCAACACGCGCTCTCTGTCTTGTGCCGAGTTTACTACATAGCCCGCACTCTTTCGTGGTGTGTACTACGACGATAGTTATATGTTAGTTCAGGATCGCATTCGGGTCACAGATTTTGTTTTTCTATTTAAAGTTGAAGAAAGGTTTTTGTTGAATGACATTAATTTTAATTGTTTGGCGTGCTCTTGTATACTCCACTTTTTAAAAGAATGTACTTTCCATGAATGAGTTTTGTTTTTACAAATAAGTTTACCTAACAAAAAAAAATTTTTCGCAATAAATCGCACCCACTACTTTTCAAACTTGATTTTAGTATGAAATGTGCGATGATAATGCAATAAAACACGGTATTGCAAATTGTGACACATGAAGGTGGGATTTTGAAGAAATGTTCATTTTACAACTGTGATACAAATACATACACAGTGTGCACGGAGGATACCTCACCTTCCTGCCGTCATGATGTCCTCCCTTGAACAAGCATCACTGCCAGGTACACTAAAACACAGCTGAATTCATTCTCACATACACTTGGCTGGGATTACCTCAAAAGACGGGAGGCCCTCTTCCACGCCACGTTTGAGAGAAATCTCGAGGTACAAATCATCCAAGTACTTGAGATCATCCTCCGTGAGCTGTACCGCCCCGTTGCGCCCCGCCAAGAAGTCCTCGCGCACATTGTCCTGGCCCATGTTCTGAAGGACATCCTGCGGCACAACACACGGCACGGTTGTCCCCACTGTGTGCACGTCCAAACACACACTGCATGTATGTAACATTTTTATGTAATGCTACACAAAAATCTGTAGCAAAACCAAAACTCATCATTCTCATATCATCCTACTCATCAAAAACATACCCATCATCATAATCATCATCAAAAGAGCCTTAAAGTCTTTAGAATTTCAATTTTGTGACAAAGTAACAATTGCAGGATATGGCTAGTGATGCATATGTGACATCTCACACAACATTACTGACTCTGCATCTACATTACAAACATTTTAATAGAAAAAACCTCATGCCTACAAAGTGGTTCTTTTTTTTTTGTTCAATAATGACACCCAAACATTTTATAATTAAAAAAAATCTGTTTTGTTATCAATGATTACCAGATATTCTCAAAGAGTGGATGACCAAGTTCTGTAGTGCCCCAAGGGACGACAGCACAAGGCAGCACCAGAGAGCTGTACAATGAACAAGAAGTAGGCCAGTGCCAATAGTATAGTAAACATCTTCCAAAAAATAAAGATACCCAAGAAAAGCAACTGTCACCATAACGAGCATAAACACAGTGCAATGTTGAGTGCTACTGCATCTTTTACAGAGTACCAAGTCCATTTAACACTGATTTTATAAGGAATTCAATTTAATTTTCCTTAAAATATTGGTTTATTAGACGTAGGCTGAAACTATATACCACTCCCTTGAAGTCAAGAAGGTTAAGCGCTGTGACATTTCTTCGTTATCACTGGTGTTAGTAGTGAAACATGAAATGTTACTAAGGGTGCACACTGTGTAGTGCGCTGCACTTGGCAAACATTTTTTTTGCGATGTAGAGATACCTTTTTTTTGTCAAGCAGCCAACATAACCATCACCGGCTACTGTTAATAGCGCTACAGGGAAAGAGGTGGACTGCGAGCGTACATCTGGATATTTTTCTGTCGGATCGCATCCTATGCATCGCACCGTCACACTAGAAATTCCAGCAGCATGCCTTTCTCTCATAAAGACATTCACTGTTGAACTGGTGGGATGGAACAGGGGGAAGAAATGAAGAGGCTACATCTTACCTTCCATAAAGAAGAAAGCAATACGATCACAACTTAACATTCGTGGCATAATCTAGAAATTCACAGCCTTTTCCCCGGTTATTTCCCAGTCAATTTAAATCCCCACCATTTTCCTAGTTTTCACGGTTGGCAGACACCCTGTCATAGTGACCTGGGAAATTTTTCAGGTGTAGCACAATTGCACAGCTGTGTTAATGCCTGTCTGAGAATGTGGTCAAGATTATTTTTTTCAACTGAGAACGCTGTTAAGTTGCTGGCATTCTCGATAACTGCAGTAATGTTGGGACATTTCCAGGTGAGCATGCAGGGATGCAGTTATGAAATAATCTGAAGATTACTTTTGTCAGCCAATAAGACTGTATTGTGTAGTTGTATGACCCCTGAACACTCTATGGACATTTCATTGTACACCTACACCTCAAAGTATTACCATTCAATTTAAGTGGTTTTGGTGTAACTGCACCAATGAATTAGGGCATAATTTGAAGAAATCTTTTTCATAATGTAAATTTTTTATTTCCATGGATGCATAATTGCAATGGTACTTGCATAACATTAAATACCATACCATAAATTAATAATATGAAGAATAATAAAAGTATAGCTTAACCTTTTCTTAGTTGTTATTTTCTTTCTTCAATGCCTATTTTCTTAGCACAATCAAAATTGTACAATGACTAACACGCAGGTGTGCTCAGTCAGTATAACAACATGCTGTCTCGCAAGCCAACACTCAGCAGCAGCTCTGGTTAGAAAACCCCAAAACTTTCACAGCAAGTTTATTTCATGCCTGCCAGGCACATGGTTGAAAGACATGCATTATGTTAAAAGGTAAATAATCCTTCTCACTAATATAAGTTGGAAAGTTGATGCTTCTTTCTAATAAGACATCTAAGAAGAGCAGTGCCCACGACTTTGTCCGCGTGGACTTTGTTGGGGGGTATTGTGACTTTCTGAGATAATATTATGGTAGATGCACAGTTTTAGGTTATTCTCAAAACACTCATAACCAATGGTATATTAAAGTACTTCTTCGTAAACTATATTTTTAGTTTTGTCTTCCGGCAGAAGTAGAAATTGATTTTTTCCCGAACCAGATCTCGACAGAGCAACATATAGTTGCCCATACGAAAAACACTCTTGGCGTAAATCTATTCCTACGTACTTAAATGTTTGTCCCTGGGCCTTATTAATTGTTACCACAAACGATACCTTCACCGGAAATTGAATTCGCTTAAAGTGAAAAGGCAAATCCGTTGGTATCATAGGTATGCGAGGTATCAGCACTGTTTGCCCTACTGCTGGACCAGTCAATACTGTAGCACCAATCACGTTATCGCGAAGGAATTTTACTTGGAGTCTGGTTCCGTTGCATAAATTTGGTGGTTTAAGATTCCTTAGCAGCACAATTGGACAGCCAGTTTTTAATTTGAGTGAATGTGAGGGAAGGCCACTTGGTTTTAAAGAATTTAAAAATTCTTGTGGACAATGTACCGCATCTTCTTGATCCATTACTTTATCAATGGACCTGTAGTTCACTCTATCTCCTGGAAGTTTACCCAGTATCCAGTTATTGATGTTGTCAACGCTACTGTTTCTAGCTGCCAATATTGCCCTTTGACACATCCACTGGTAGTCTTTGTTTTCTATATGGACTACATATGGGTACACTTTAGAGATTAGGTCTTCAATGCTAGTCATACATGCGCGTGCAATACTTACACACTTACTACAACACTAATACTTACATTTTAAATATTGCGATACCTTTTGAATGAAATGTTCGAATTGAATAATTCAAAAAGTTCTAGAAAGGTATTGAATTCGTCTTCATATGCAGTAATTTATTTTGATAAGGATTAATACCAAGGTACGCAATAAAGAGTTTTTGAGGCGACTGCATTTTAATTATATAAAAAATAAAAGAAAACACTAATTGTGAGATAACTACAATAGTTAGACATATGGTTACGCGATATTTTTTGAAGACAATTATATGTTCTGCAAAGTGGTAGTACATTGTTTTGTTCTATAATCAATAGGTTTCGCAGCGCACGCCATGTAAGGATTTTTTCGGGTCATTTTTTTACACTTTGGGTTACCTTACTGGACTTTTAGTAAGGATCCCTAATGTTATTGATAATATTGTGTATACAGTTTGAGAAAAACAGTATAAGTCAACTCATTGTGTATTTTTGACTTATACTCTTTTTCCCTGGCACCCTAGATATAGCCTATAGCCTTCCTCGATAAATGTACTATCCAACACTGAAAGAATTTTTCAAATCGGACCAGTGGTTCCTGAGATTAGCGCGTTCAAACAAACAAACAAACAAACAAACAAACAAACAAACTCTTCAGCTTTATAATTAGTATAGATATAAATTATTTTTTACTTCAGGTATGTTGTTATTGCATGTTTATAACAGAAATGTTATACCAAAGACCTATTATTGTTACAAAAGGTTTTAGGTAGTTTATTCTCAAAATGTAATCAAAACATTTATATAAATGTACTTAAAATGTATTTATACCTATAATTAATACTGTAGACTGATATTAGCAGGAGCAAAGTCTGGATTGATATGGTAGGCTACTAACACACTTCAATGGTTGGGGAATGAATTATTAAAATAAATATACATGCTCAAATAAAAATAAGTACCTATAAAATTGGTGCTGTTTTGATGAGCACTCTTAGCCTGTAACTGTTTACGGCAATACTTTGAGGGGCGCACGTGTTAAAGAAAGCAGTTGTTAGTCCAGCACAGGCACACAGACCAGACCCACCTGGACCACCAGTATCTCCTTTATCTTGGTGAGGTCCTGCTGCGCACGCTCCAGCGCTTCCTTGCGCGCCAGCTTCTTCTGCAGCCGCGCCTGCTCCGCGGCGATCGCGCTGAACTGCTTCAGCAGCTCCCGCAGGTTCTCCAGCGTACAGCTCACCTCGTCGAACCTCGCCACCGCCGACAGCTGGTCGCTGTTCAGCGTCTTGCCGTTCTTCTGCTCCTCCTGGTACAGCTCTATCTTCTTCTGCGCACACCACCGACACACTTCACTTCACTTCAGCACGTCCGGGCGGTGCCGGGGATAGGGCAGGAGAAGTGAAGGAAGTAAAGGTGAGTGTTTCAACTGAATGGTTGTGCAAAAAAAAAATTTGAATGGGTTCTTAACCAATTAGGCATAAATGTTGTGCTTGTAGCCAACCCGAAGACAGTTTCAAACCCTTCCGATGAACGCGATGCCTGAATGACTGCTCCCGAGGACTGGACGTAACTGGAAGAGCTGAAGCGACAGAACGGCAGGACGAGTGATGACGTGATGGATGACGGAGATGAGGAAAGAGGTTGCGGTAAGAACAAATGTTCACCGATGCAATCACGAGGAGAGTGAAGCGTACGGAGCAAGGACGTCGGCCTGGCTACAGGTTGAAGATGATCACAATGATGATGATGATTGATTCTATGATTATTCATTAATTTAAGGAGCTACTTTGAGCTCTCTACATGTTGGGTAGCTTGAAACCAAAGGTTGGCACCCTTTTACCCAGCCTTGCAGCCTGCGAGTTTTAAGTTTCTTCAAGCAAACTCAGCAGAAAAATTCCAATCCAAACACAGTTCTAGTTTTCTCAATTACTTCATAAATAAAAACCAAGTTGTTCAAATGCTGTTTACGTGGGTTAACCACCTACTTAAATCCATGGGCTTGCTGACTGGTCACATTACACTCCACAGACAAGACAAACATCACGGTATTATATAGTTAATTTCACTAATAAAATTTAGTACTCTAAAATTACTTTTAGATTGATAAATATTTTTACCTTAAGCATAAATTGTAATTCTTCAAAACTTACAACTTTCTATTTTAATTTGTAGTTAGAGCACAATGATGAAATTTTTTTTTATAGGTACTAATTACTAGTTACTGAAAGTACATTTTGAGAAAATTTCAGATACTCGCTATGCTTTTGAGATATGCAATTTTGAAAATCAGCAATTTTAACCAAATCCCATTATCTGAAGGCTCGTACCTGGATGTAAATGTTCCCACATTTTCCAGTGGTCTTGTTATACCTTTGATGAAAAAAAAATTAAAAAATATATGACGTGTTTATATTCCTACTAGGAAGAAAAAAATTTATCATCATTAATTTTTTATTATACCAACATGATTTTCTAATAAATTAAGTTAATTTCATTAAAAACTATCAAATTTTTAGTTATAACATTATTTGTAGATAATTTCATGTTTATTCTTTAATAAATAAAATAGTGACCTATTTAAATTAAAACTTACATTTTAAAATGCACAAAATGACATCCTACTAATTAAAATAGCAACTGGAAGCCGAAGTGTTAAAATTATAAAAATTTTAAGGAAAAAAACTTTTAGGTACGAGCAGATATATTTGGAAACAGACAAATACTGAATGAAATACATCAACACACATGTGTTGATTTGATACGGATTGACTCACAGTGTGTGTTTTTCAAAGGTACCATCAGATACCAATGTTACTTTTCAAAATAATTTATTAAGAATATTTTAAAACACATAGGTATGTATGAAATAAAATTATATTACCTTTAAAATAAATACGGAGCATAATTTAGTAAAAGTACAGCCAGAAACTATAGTTGTTTCTATCAAGAAAGATAAAGGTGGGTGACTGCAGAATTAAAGATGAGTAATCGTAACTTATGTATCATTACAATTGTAACTTAACGTATCATTACAATGAGCAATGTCTTCTTCACGGTTATGCTGTTTGAAGTGCTTTCTTTTATTACGTCACTAAGCTTACAACAAAGATAATTTTGCGAGTATCATACGGGTTTGCTCAAATTACAGTATAAGGTTGACAGTTTCGCCGATTCTTGCAAATTGAATTTTGCGTGAGCTACGTAATTTCTACCTTTTGAATGTTGGTAGTCTCACTTAGCCATGAGCAAATTATTCTCTGGATCAGTTACAATCGTATTAATGTAGGTTTTATAATTTTTTACTTCATAAATCCTGTAAGTAATTATTTTCATTACCCTTAATTTAAGTTTGTAATACCCTTAATGTGTTTTTTTGTATTACCCTTGAGATAATGAGCAAGGCCTTATTCACTTTTATAGCTACTTACAGAGCCTACTCTATAATTAACTGTCCAGGCCCTTAACTTTGCATGTATGCAGCTTCTCTCTTATAGAAAGGAAACCCAATCTGCAAAACCCATCTGCAAAAGAAATTCTATAAAAATTTAAAAATTTCTCCAATAAAAAGTTTACTACCAAAATAACAACTCTAGGTATTTATAAAAGAATTCAACAAAGCAGTGTTTGAAAATAAATTATGGTTCATGGGGAAGCATGCGGGGGTTCCATAACCTCAGGCATAATCTAAAATTCTGAAAAGGCCTTGTCAATGACTCTAAAACAGATGTACAACAAAGCATCAATTATTTATTCTTATTTTCAATTACTTGCACTTGTACAAGAAATGCATCCAATAAATTTTACATTATCAGTTACAATGGCTACGTTCAAAAGTAGCCTAACACGAATACAAAAAGAAATACGTAAACATGTGGTTAAGAAAATGAATATACTAAGCATTGACAAGAAAGCTTGTGGTCAGTACACTGGCTTATGTTTGTTTTCACGTGTTTTTTGATCAACGTAAATAACTAAATGTTTTGGTAACTAATTTTGGTTTACATTTGTATAATTTAAATATTATTGGTTAGCATTAAATTATTTTGTTAGAAGTTTATTTACATTTTTGAGATGATATTGTTAGGTGCAGACATGATAAACAGTGTTTGTAAAAAAGTAACAGTTAAAGAGACGATATGCAGAGTAAAAATTATAGTAAATGGGAGTTACGAGGCTTGACAGACAATACTATTGCATTATGTGCATGTTGCTGATAACTGCTGCATGCCAAAGACACACGTGTGACCTCACAGTGGCATGTGCGGGCGTACAGGACTTGGCCCAAGATTGACTTGAGCACAGCCAGCAGCATCCTGCTGGGAGCGTGCTTCGCGGAACGACCGCTGCACTGGCGAGGTGGGAGCGTGCTTCGCGGAATTGCCTCCAGAAATCCTTTTTTTTAAGTTCAGCCACTTATTTAAGAAGTCTTAAAAGTGGTTTTAATATTCACATTGGTACGATGTCACACGGGCAAATTGAGGCTGTAATTTAGGATCAACGAATTTCACTCATATTTGGCTCCACCCATAACAACCGTTCTTAAAATCAATCTTCGTGCTATTTATTTGTAATTGCATACACAAACCATGTATAGTAATGATTTCAACTCTTTAATAAAAATATGAGCCACACTTCTTGTTTGAGCATAAGTTAGAATTCCCACTAAAATCTTCCTAACAAAAATGTTTCTTTTCGTTGCTACCCGCTCACAGTCAATTGTTTTAAAGTAATAAATAAACGTGAAATTTAACAAAATAAAATGGTATACGTGCAATCAATTTCAATATAACAAGATATGTTAAATAGTTTCCATATAGAAAAAAAAATTCTCAGAGACACATATTACACATCAGTAATTTAACCTGCCATTACTATATGAACTTTAAGATGAAAGAAAAATAAATAATAATTTATAGTTGTGAGAATATTTCTCCACAATGCTAAGAAATTAAGTAAAAATCATATATTAAGGGGACTATAACATGTGTAACACATAGGAACAAAAAAAGAAGTAAATGAGGCAACAATATTACAGCATCAAAAAAAATGTTTATTCCTCTATTCATAATTTCACTGTAAAAACATATTGTATATACAACAGTTACTAATTCTCACATAAAACTGAAATTACAATTACTTTTCAGCCCTTAACCAAACCAGTTCCATTCACTAGCCCTCATGCATTTGGCTGGTACAATTAACCAACATCCTGGGTGACTTCCCTTCAGCACCTACCACATCTTTCAGTGCACAAGTTGCACACAGCATTAAATTCTCACAAAACTAAAACAAATAAGTGTGCTTGAGTTCATGTCCATCGACACCAGACAGCTGTGCATGTTTTGTGTTGTGTACATGCTGTGCAAGTGCTAAACATTGGTGTAAATCCTAGTGTAAATGTTTGTGTCCTGTAAATTTTAGGCCAGCCTTTACCCTCTCTTCACCAAAATTGTTTTGTGGCCGGGGTCACTAAACATTTGCAAGTAATATTTTTTTTTTTTTACTTGTGATGTTGTTAAGTCACTGCTTCATGAAATTACGGTCAATAGTAATTAAAGTAAAAAGGTTGGCTAGGTTAGTCACGCTACATTAATAACACATAAATTTATATTTTAACAAATGTAGATGGCGTGTTCTACTAACCTTTCACTTTGTTATTATTCAACATATTTGCCATTCCACAACCTCCACAGGTAAACAATGTGAGCACACTGTAACAACCCAGGTTACTGCCATCCCCAGCTTTGCAGGGTAATTTTTTGCTGTTTTTTTTTAAGTAATATCAGCTGATATGATGAGCCAAGGTCATAGTGACCTAGTTTTTCACACCTACTTGTATTTTGTCATAATATTCTCATAATTTATTTTGACATTTACTTGGTTTATTCAGAAAAGGCAGTTAAGTATGTTTTTACTTTTTTTCACTTTGTTTCTTAGATTGTTGTGGAAATCCACTTTTCAGTATTTTTACATTTGGAGTTACTTGAAAGCTTTAAGTATGTTTCTGGAACATTGGTATTGTGTTAGTAAACGGAAGGACAAATAACAAATGCTTGACTCGGTGCACCAGTTTTTTTTTTTTACTTTTTCCATGTGTGTGTAGTCTTTCTGGCAGTTTCTCTACATAGTTTTATGATGGGAAAATCAGCAGGTGTTCTTTCCCAATAGAGGAAATAACTTTATCACATCAGTAGACCAGCCAATCAGAAGAGACTTCATGATTGTTTTTGATGCAATCTCTGTCAAAGAGACCTCGTTGCGAGGGGCAGGAAATTAGTATGCTGCTATGTTTTAGTGAGGGCTGTGCTGTGATTGGTTGATACTTCCCTCGGGTGGTTGGAGTTGCAAGTAGCCTCATAGTCGTTCAAGTACTGTGCCAAAAGGACGTGCAGAGGCAACGGCTCACAAATAATAGTAAGTATGAATCAAGGCAGATCATTTCATGTCTGGGTGCCGGGGCCATGCTGCAATTAAGTATGAATCTCCGTTTGAGAATTTTTCAGACTAACTAGAATTTGTAGGCCCCACATGTGCGTAGTAATATTGTACCTAGGCAAGTCACTAGGTCAGTATTTCATGAAGGCACAGAACTGCGAGTAACGATCAACAAGGGTGAATGAGTGTTTCTTTCGGACCTACCGTGTAAAAGAGACGCAAGTTTGGACGACGTGAGAAGAATAAATTACCTCACTTTATTTCAATTCTTTTATTTGAGAATCACCATCAACATTTTGAGTCATTTAAATCTCAGAGACAGAACTTTACAACCCACTACCTGCAATGTCTGATTCATTTGTAGAGTGTTTATGCATGTGCAATTCAGGCCATAGCCAGCAGGTTCAAGGTCTGGGTTGGCACAACATCAAAGCCCCCTTCAGCAAACGTGTTAATGTATCTACATGCATTATTTATCTCACTTGGCTCCTATGGGTGATGACTTTCAACATTTAGGTACCAATAAAATATTCTTCATTCGTGTGCATTTGACATTTTGTCATATTTTTTTTGTTGTAATTTTAGACATTTAATTTTGAAAACTTCTGTTTAGTTTGTATTTTTCATAACATGTATTTGATAGGTTACGTTAGTTGATATGGTTTGCCAAAACTGATACTTCTGAATTTGAACAGTTGAGCCTAACTGTTGGATTTCAGAGAATTAAATACATACTGTAGTACCAGAATTTGAATAATCTGTTTGTCTTTCAATGCTTCTGAAAGAGTTCATGGTGGATAATAATGCAATTAATAATAATTTTTCAAAACAGTTAAGTATTGTGTGAATTTGATTACTGGAGACTTTTAACATATTGGAACTAATTCATAGAGCAGCGCATATTTCTTTTGACTGTATGGTTATCACTAAACAAATAAAGGAATAGAGTAGTGCTAAAAAAAAACTGTAAAATCATGTCACACAAGGGATGAATTTTCTGTAAAAATAAAAAATCATAAAATTGTGTTTATGAACATTGCAGATGTTCCTGATCTATTTTTAAAACAGTGTTTTGAAATTCCTGCTAGATTCGGAGAAACTTGCTAATGGGTAGGTCCATGAGGTCATGGGTAACTACAGGCTATTGAGAAAGCTGTTAGCAAGCACAGCAGGAACTCACGCATGGCAACACCCACATTACTGCACAGGCAAGTGTAAAACAATTAACCACATGTTAAGTTCTTTAAATATTGGAATGTGCCTTCACAGAAAGATTAGAAATACAATAAGAAACTGAATAATTTAATTTTCAGATGTTTACCTTTCTTAGTGGCACAACTAAAGTAAACCATTACCATAGTTTCTAGTAGAAATAGTTTTTTATTACAAGGTTGTGTTTGTTTAGTTACTTTACATTGATTTTGGTCATGCATTTTTCTTAAATAGTCTAGATGGTTAAACAGGTCAATATGAACAAAAGATTGGTTAGGTTGTCAGGTCTGGGGCATTTAAAATACGGTAAAATCGTTCAAATGTATCAATTCTCGCAGAAATTTAATGTTTTATGTTCTCACTGCAATCTGGAAAAATCTGTGGTCATAAAGACTTCCATGCAACGGGATGTGTGGTTTACTTAATTCAAAACGAGCTACTATTGACGGCAAATTATTGGCTATAAATAGTTTGCAGCGAATTAAATAATTTAAACTCTAATAATTTCTTGATTGAATGCCTTTCCCGCATACAATTTCACTGCCTTCATCGCTCACCCACAACCGATATTTTTCAGAATCTATGAGAATTTGTAAATTGTGTTTCGAGAGAAAATCAACCAACATAAGTACTTAAGAACACCACTTTCAGGATTTTCTAATGAAATAAATAGCGACTTTTAACATTTACAGGCGATTTGTAGATAAACAACAAAACGCCGACAACGTATATGATGAAAACAGTTTGATGCGAACACGCTAAACGTATTACACGGAATAACCAAAATAACATTTGAAATTTTATGTGCTGATCACTACCGTCCACGCTTATATTTATTACAATGCTTCAGAACATAAATATATGTTATTCCAACCACATGGCTATGAAATATGGCGACCAATAACCAGCTACACTGACAGGTGATTCCCTGTATTTCACAAATTAATTACATCACTAACAATTGTTACTTACTTTTCTTTTCTCTAAATTTCTAATTTTGTGCTCAACAGCAGTAAAGGCTTGCCGAAATGGATCTGAGGTCTCCGTAGAGACCTGTTTTTCTAGTTTCGCATTAGCGGCAGAAGGCATCCTTCACGGGCAACAACACCGCTTAACTAAAACTTGAAAAAAAAAAAAAAAAAAAATTAGATTATAGTTGCACAACTCCTCCGCCAGAGGTCTACCAAGTTTTCAAAGCAATATTCCGATATGATCAAAGAACACTATAACTACTACTTTCAACCATACCACGAAAGACAAACAATTTCAGCTCATGAAGGTAACGTTGGCATACAAACGACCATCAGAACACAAAAATTATTAATGGAAGGAACATAGCCATGTGAATTTGTTTTCAAACAACTCTGAAATGTAAGACACTATTTTGTTAAAAATATTACATGTAAAGTTGTAATTTTGTGGGGAAAAAAATTGCAATCACTTGGAGTCGTGTGCTCGATGCTCGGGGATTGCCTAGTATTACTCTGACGCTACTCCCGCTGCCTGTTTCTGTTTAAAAATTAAATATGAATGCTTGAAAAGATCTCAGGGATTTTAATGGGGGTTCGGCCTCGTGGCTATAGGCAGGGGTGCGCCGTGGAACCGTATTCACCTGGGCTGTTCAGGCCACCCTGAACACCTTGAAAATGATTAATAAACAGATTACCAAAACACTGCACTTTATTCAACGTTGATACACTGAATGGTCCTGTTACTGGCCGCGTCCGTTGTCGAACCGCTGTGACACACGTAAACGCCGGCGAATAATACGCGCGACCAGGATAGATTGCAAAGTGAAATCAACGGGTTGAAGCGGTGGCTACGTGCCTCTGAGTAAGATTCAGTATACAGTCACGGAATTGTGGTTGCAACAAATTATGTAGAAAAGTAAACGAATAGCGGAGACCCTGTGATTAGGGTGGTTTGCAGTCTAACCAGCGACGAAAAACTAAAGTCTCGAAAAGTTACGTGATCACGTCAGTGTGCGACGTATACGTAAAGCCTCAATGAATGGCAAGATAGTCTCTTAAAACACACGTTACAAATTACACTAAAATATAAAGACAGTTACAATACGAAAGTTAGTCAGTATTTCACAAGATTCTCGACGATAACAATTAATTGGCTACTGAAGCCGAAAACTGCGTGCCAATATTACGCTGTCCTTAAACTGGACATGGCCTTACGTAGTAAGTTAAAGATCCCTGTAGGGAATAAATTATTAAGTTAAGCGTCGCACGAAGTATCGTGCGACTGAAGTGGGGTCGGCGCCGAGCTGATTGAAAGGTTTGTAGAAACTTACACTATTGCTGAAATGTTGAAGAGAAACTAGAAGTGCTGGCCCGACGTTCGCGGAGCGTCCGACCCCTGAGAGCCCCTGATGACGACTGAGCGCGAGACCGCCCGGCGGCCTCGCGCCTAAACGCGTGGAACGCGGGAAAACCGACCCGACCAGTTTTGGACTTAGAAACAAATTACACAACATATGCTTATAAGACAATTAGACATAATTTCCCTTACATGAACCCTTCTTTTAAATTGTTATTAATTTGGATGTTCTAATTAACAAAATAATCAAATGTTTAATTAGGCGCATTGCCACACCCGGCCGGGCGCTGTCATCGTCGCGGCGTTCGTTGCGGTGCACTTTCTTACACTTTGTGAAGATCACGCTCGGGCGTGTTCGACGCACTTCGGAGCCCGTGTTGTTGTGGCATAACGACCTTTGCGGACCAGAGGGAGCACCGGCGGTTGGCGTCAACTCCTTATATTAATTATTGTATTTTTCAGGTATGTTTTCAGGAGGGTGCCAAGTGAGCTCAAAGCAAGCCAGTGTTCGGGTCGTAGTGTTAAAAGACCAAGTGTGACATGTACTAGCCCAGATGGTTTTCCTTTGCACAGACACAGTTGCTCTACCTGACCTTAAGGGGATACCGTGTAATGTAGTTATATGTAAAGTAAATTAAGGTGCACTCAAAATTGGGCTACATATTTCAATGGCAATGGCAATTTGTGATACCTTATGAGTCAAAATGGACACACTGTAACCATTCAGAAGGTTAACATATTTATTATGGTTATTAGGTAGATATTTGTTTTAAAAAAAATAATTTTTATTATTTGTAATATTTGTATTGTTATAGCGAGCCAGTAGCGTAGACACAACGGAGCGAGTGGAGCAGTCGCTCCACGGCGGAAGGCATTGAGGGCGGAACGCCTTGGAAAAAATAATTGAATAGGCAATTTCAAGAAGGGCCCAACCAACAGGTTTTTCGAAATTTACTTTTTTATCCTAAAATATAATGTAAGAAGAGACACATTTATATTGGTTTCACAAAGGGCCCTAAATGGGGGTTGCAAGTGAGTTAAAATGAGTGTTAAAACCTCTGGATGTTTCAAGATGGGCCCCACTGCAGTAGTTGGGCCCTTTGCAATTGCAATTGGGCCTTTCTTGAAATATATATTTAAAAAATGTATCCATGCCATTACATTGTGTGCAGAGAGGGGTTTGCAAGCCTTCATGGCATAAGTGTGAAAAGAGTTCGCAGAATCACGTCTCTCTTGGCTGCCGCGGAAACCCTAAAGGACCTGCATGGACAACATAATAATAGGCCAAGGATCAAGTCACAAGATACAATAGCATCTGTAGAGGAACATATTCGTAGTTTTCCTTATTGCGTTACCCATTATGGACGCAGTGGTCATAAGAGGAGGTATTTATCTTCTGAATTTAATGTTTTCAAAATGTGCAAGCTATACCTGCAGAAATATTTTCCAGATTTTTACTTAGCATTAGGTACACAAAGTAGCAGTGATGCTAAATCTGTAAAATGTAATGTAATAAGCTACGACTTTTACAATAAGTATTTTAGGAACAACTTTAACTATGGATTTGGTAGGCCAAGAACAGATGTCTGCACAAAATGTGAACAGCTCACAGCATCTATTAGCAACAGTCCTGAAAACTAACAGTTTGAAACAGAACGTCGGTTACATAAAAACAAAGATAAGGTTTTTTATACCAAAATGAAAGCAGCCGAAATAATGGCCAAATGCAATTAAAGTGTCATACTGGCTTTTTATTTCAAACAGAAGATGCCTTTTCCTCACCTCAAAACAACAGATGTGTTTTACAGCAGGCAATTGTGGCTGTACGTTTTCTGCATTTACACTGCTAAATCAGGCAAAAGCACAATGTTCACTTGGCCTTAAAGTACTGCGAATAGAGGATGTAATGTGGTGGTTTCTATTCTACATTATTACATAAGTACCATAATGACCTCTACCATAAAACAACTACATGGTTTTAGTGATGCTAGTCGTGGCCAGAACCACAACATAACCATGCTGAGGTTTTGGCAGTCTTTAGTGATCAATGGTCGACTTTCAGAAGTTCATCATCATTTCCCTGAAAGAGGGCACAGTTTTTTGCCCTGTGATAGGCACTTTGGTACGATAGAAAAAAAGCAAAGGCAGAGAGAGGTAGTTGAAAGCTTCCAGGGGTGGAATGAGTTGATTAGAGAGAGTTTCACAGTTGTGGAAGTTAACAGGGAAATTATTGAGGATTTCAAAGGTGTTTTCAGCTATTATTACAGAAATAGTTGTGTAAGTGAGGGCATTAGGTTCATGATAACAAAATACAAGCTGATTGTGTTCAGTGACAAACACCGTTTTGCAATGAAAGTTAGTAATAGCTTAAATGGCTTATTTTTTTATGAGTTTTAAATGCTAAAACCCAATATTGGTAAAGTTGAAATGCCAATGGAGGCCTTGTATATGTGGGATTTGCCCATCTAGTCAGAAAAGTTGACAGATTTACTTAAATTATGTGTGTACTTATCCAAACATGTACAAAGCTACTACAAGAACTTAAAAAGTGACAACATACGAGGACGCCATTGTTGTGATTCAGAATGTGATGATAAAGGCCCGTCTACAATTGTCCTAACCTGTGCGTGGTCCGCGTCCTTATCCGAATGTGAATGGCGTTACATTGACGCACGGAAAACAGCTTTGTCTACAATTGTAGTGTCCTATGTCCAAAACTATTGATTTATAAAGTTGTCACCAGAGCACAGTAAATGTCTTTCGATTGTTTTTTTATTGTTTTCGTGCATGTATTGCAAACAGGAACCGGAAACTCGAATATCGTTAGTGTTCTGTTGCTGTTCAATGCTACCAAAGGACACAGGTTGGGACAAAAAGTTCAAATTGACGAATGTCTTCGGACAAAGTAGGTTCGGACCTTCGCCCACATGACGCATGGCGTCAGAGGGTCACGTGGACCAATTACCGACGAGTGTCCTTCGGACACAGGTTAGGACATTGCAATTGTAGACTAGGCTTTAGAGTTGTTTTTGCTTGAATATTGTAGAGTCAGAATAGAATTTGGTTCAGTATGGGCCCAATGTTATTTTTATAATATCTGTATGTAAGTAACGACATGAGAAATGAATCATAATTTTTATCAAAATGTGTATTTAGTTCTAGGCTTTGCAATAAAATATCAAAAACTCTAAGGGCGGTATTCCAAGACGTTTCAGTAAGGTAGCGAATATGCACTGCCTTGTTGGGCAACTGCCGTACCCTAACTCTCGGGTCATATTCCAAAATGTGTCCTAACTGAACCCCTGTAAGGTTTAAGATCGGCAGCCATTTTAATAAACGAGGACTTGTGCGAGGCTATAAACAGTTGTACTTCGTGGAATCCATCGTAATTTTAGCTTATTTTTTAAAACTATGGAATTATAATGTGAAATAAAATATTTAATTTTGGTTGTACAAGAATAAACGATGAATTTTTGGCTGTATTTACGTTTGCTGTTTTTTAAGATATTTGGGGGTGAAATTGTAATTGTAAAAGTTCCATTAAAGTTAATTAAAAAGGAATATATATATATATATATATATATATATATATATATATACAGTTATGGATCAAATCGGCAACAGATAGGACACCAAAAATCAGTGCCCTAAAAATAAGGGACTGGCCGTGTCCTATCGTGCACTTGGAATGTGGTTAGAGTACAGGTATTGCATATTCAACACCTAAACCCTTATTTTTGTGTCTTGGAATACGGCCCTAATACAGTGTTGTAATTTATGGAGAATAAGTTTTTTGTCTCTCCTCTAATATTTACTTTTCTCACCTAGGGCCCTTTTTGAAATCGCCTCTTCAATTGTTATTATTACAAATAACAGAGATATATGCATATATAATATAAAAAGTTGGCTCTTCTTCAATCAGTAAATATATACCGCAAACGAAGGAAAGAGAAAGAAAGTGCGGAACTAATTGAACTGGAAAAAAAAAAGAATGTTATCGTGTTATTTTTCGAAAACAAGTGAGATGTTAAATAAACAGCAGTTTTCTGAAGATAATGAAGAAGTAACACAGACTGAAACATCGGCTACTTCACCTGTTCCCAATGTACCCAGCACCAACTCAGAAAGCGAGTCTGTGGTTGTTCAAGGGCCCAGTGGCACAGTTGAGATTGCAAATGAAAAGGTAGAGTATGAACATATGAACAGATTGGTGATAAACGGGATGGCAAAGTGATTATTTCATGAGATAGAGGAAACTTTAAAGAAACCGTCACATCTGAACAAAATAGGTTAATAATAAAGTTAGGTCCTCACCAGCCGAAAGGTCCATTCCCGAAAGACCAATACGGTAGAAATAAAAATATGGGGTTTGACGTCGTCCAGCCGAAGGCCACCCAAAGCCCAACCTGCACCCGCCAGTATCCGACCCCGCTAACGGAACGCACCCCTAGCCATGGCCCACCCGAGTCATGCGAGCCTCCGATGCCAAGGTTGAACCAAGGGCCATGTCTAATTAATTAAACACCTCGACCCCAGTTCATTACCAATCAAACATAATATAATAGTAACTTCAATATTAATTAAAACCCCGACCAAGGAAAGTGCGATGCAGGAGTGCCCGAGTCACTCACATGTGAACTTGCCATAATGATTTTGTGAGTGCCTCCTTTGCGGCCTTCAGCTTAAATTAATTATAGTGTTGTGTTAATGTAAATATTTTCTCCCCGTTTTTTATGTATAACTAGCCACTGGAACAATGAATGAATTTAGAGCTGCTCTCAGGTTATTATTATTGAAATAAATTCCGAATAACGGAAATTTAGCAACTTTGGCACGAGAGAACACTGAGACCTGCCCTCGCGCCAAGGGCAAACGCCAGTACCGAGCGACTCGTGGACCGGGGCGGACGTGTGTTCCACGGGGAGCCATCATTCTTTGTTCCACACTGAGCAGTACTGGTAATTATAATCATCAACCCAAACCTATTTTCTTCGTATACGTAAACTCCCAGTGTGTCCCCGGTTCTTTTACAGTGTAGGGCCTAACCCAGCCACTTAACGTTAAACTCCCCGTACGAGACATTATGCGTGGTTGTTCACCTTACGGCACAGGCCGACTCCCGCTACCAATGAACTTTTATTCAATGTCGAGTGCACAGGCACCCACGACAGCTACGTGTAAAGCTTTGCACCTAATTTAACTGTGGGCCGTGGTTCACACAGGTGAATACAGGCGCCGCCAAATTAGCAATTTTCGGTATTGGCAGTCTCCAATCAACCTCCTTCTTAACCTCGGCTGGTGTGAGGGTTTAAACTAGTGACAGTGCGTCAGAGCACTCATTTTTAACCAAGTGTAATTTTGTAGGGTAATTCCTTGTACGCTGTGCAAGTGTACTGTAAGTGTAATTGCGACTGTAATTGTCCAGCTGATTAAACGACCATTCCGCACACTACGTGCGCGATGTGTCATCGACGGTATAAATATCGAGTTCGTGTTTGTTATTGTATTGAGCCTCCCTATCCCAGCTAGGAATCAGTGTATTATACTGCACAGGGCCTCTGATGTGATACCAGCTAGGGACCCCCCCCCTCCCAACCAAGAACTTCGCCGACGGTCCTAGCATGCCACGCAGGGGCAATGCACCCACGAAACCCAAATTTGGTTAGACACTGAGCTAACCTGGTGCCCTCCTGGAACACAATTAGAATCAGAATCAGTTTTTCCGCTAGGATACACGCCCGGTCTCGAACACGAGAACCCGGACGGCGGCAGGTTTGATGAGAAATGGTATTTTCAGAAAAATAAAAACAACCAATTAAAAGCAAAATGTAGCTGATTAAGCTATTTAAAGTCCTAAATATTTGCTACTGTCAAACTTGCTGGCTTTTTTATATGTCTTGTAGTGCAGTAGGGTTTACCAAAGATATGTCCGATTGGACAAATTTAGGACGAAACATAACAAACCATGAACAATCACACGGTCACGCAATTTCAAGTGAAATAGACTTTCGTTTGCAAATGGGTCTGACGACCGTGAAAATCTAGAAGAGATTAACAAAAGCAACTGATTAATTGAGGAAAGTGCTAAAACATGTTGTAGACATAATTATAACTTTAGCTACAAATGACTTGCCACTGAGAGAGCATCGGGTGTCAATTGACGATACTGTATCCAGTGCAAATTTCCTTTAAATAATTCACATGTTGGCAAGATATGACCAAGTCCTAGCAGACTTAATAAAGCAACCCAAACGAAGTGTAAACTACCTCAGTCCTCAAATTCAAAATGAATTGATAAGTCTCATTGCCAATGAAATAAGAAAACAAATAAAGGACGAAATTCAGGAAAGCCCCTTTGTAACTTTAACTTTTGACACAACTCAAGACATTGCAAAAATTGACCAGTTAAGCATAGTGTTTCGCTATGTGACAATCAAATCTGACGATGAAGAAAAGCCAGTAAAGTTGGTAACAGAAGAAGCTTTTTGTGGATTTACTGAGGTAGAAAGCCAAAAATCAGAATATTTAAAGAAAAAAAAAACGGTACTAAGTATAATTGAAGAATTCTCTGATGTTTTTAAAGTTCGAGGCCAAGGATACGATGGAGCCGCAAATATGAGCGGAGTTTATTCAGGCCTTCAAGCGAGAATCAAAGAAAAAAATCCGCTAGAAAAATACATACACTGTTGTGCTCATGCAATTAATCCTTACTAATATTATAAATGTGAAAGTAACTCTGTCTGTCTGTCTGTTTGTTTGCTACCTTTTCCCGGCTGAACGGCTGAACGGATCGTAATGAAATTTGCCAAGGAGATAGATTATATCCTCGGGATGGACATAGGCTATCTTTTGTCTAAAAAAATAAATATTAAACGTGTTAAAAAAATATATCTTAATTTTATGTAATGTGTGTCATAGATATACAAACTGTTAGTGTCATTCCTCTATGTCTGCCGAGCTATAGCTTTCAAGCCATTACGTTACGCTTTGCTATTGTAAGGAACTAAGTAGAGAGTAAGAATAAAATAAAGATCTTGACAGTTTGAAGTGTCGCCATATTTGTTTCAATTTTCAATACCGTTTTTTAAATTGCAGAAAAAATTCATGTTTCATAGACACATAAATAGTGAGTGTGTGTCATTTCTCTATGTCCACGAGGTCTCGCCGCGTTAATTTTCTCCTTGGGGCGAACCCGTCCGCTTGATTAAATAAACAGCTTTTATCGTTGAATGATTTCATGATTTATTTCAAGAAAATCTGCTCTCATAAGAAAGTTAGTTTTATAGACATTCAATAGGTGTCTCTCTCTCTCTCTCTCTCTCTCTGAAGATCAATCTATGAATCGTTACAAATTTATTTCCTTTATTTTTTTAGTTTGATTTTTGATACAATATGATTTCACTAAAAATCAATTTCTACCCCTTCCTATTTTCATTTCCACATTACGAAGTTTCTCTTCTTCCGCGTGGAGGGACTCCACGCAATATTTTTGCATGCAATTTAAAACTATTTTTTAATGATGCCAAAGAAGTATAACTTCTCATGCGCGTACCTAAGTACACGCACCCATTTTTTTAAATTTAATTTCTTCTATATATATATTTTTTCCCTACCAAGTGCACGCTCATAATTCTTTTAAATTTCACGTGTATGTTTTCAATGTCATTCGAGTTGTACAATTTTTTCTTGTCAAATTGGTCATTATTTATACTTTGTTTCATTTTGGAAACATACGTATTTTAGGTATTATGACAAATAAAAAAAATTAGTTTCACTAACATTCTTAGGTTTTTATTGTGTTGATAGTTTCAAGTTTAATATTATGTAGGTACATAAATTCTTAAACTTATAAATTTCTTCGAAATTTATTCATAGTTTGGTAGGGCCTACTAATATTTTCTATTTGTCAATATTGTTATTTTTTTACAGTACCTACTTATTTGCAAGGAGTTTGGTTTAGTGTTTATAATTTATAGCGACAGTTCACAGTGACTGTAATCTGTGGTCAGTCTGGATAGTGAATTACAGCATGATGTAGATTTGCAGGTTACCAAACATTTAACTATGGAGGTGGATAATAGTAGTTTAACTAAGAGGAAATTGCTAACTGAGGAAGTTACTGATTTTGATAGACAAGCTAAAGCTCATAAGATTACAGATCCACAGCAACACAGTTCTTCTAATAACAGGTAGGTATGTACATCGTTCAGAGTGTCGTTACCCCATTAACCATCCTGGCCCATATATCGTTCTGATAGAATCAATGCAACATAATATAGGTAACTTACACCCTTTGACCATTGGCAAAAAACTTCATCCTAACCCTTATATTGTCCAAATTCAGCGCTCGGGGCCTAACAGGCTGAAAATAACTTTCGCTACCCTACAGGCAGCGAACCAATTTGTTACCTCAGATCAAGTCAAGTCGCTTCAGGTTGAATATATTATTCCCCAAGGCTTAATCCAGCGGGAGGGATTGATCTATGGCATCCCTTTGGACATGGCTATCGACGATCTGATAGAGGGTATCGAGTGCCCTCAACGAGTCATACATCTTGAGCGGTTGACTAAATATATAGCTCCAGATACCCGAGTGCCCATCAAACTAGTTAAAGTGACGTTTGAGGGACAAACTCTTCCCGAATATATTGCCATCTTTAAAGAACGTTTCATCGTCAAACCTCGTGTTCAGTCAGTACTTCAATGCCATCGATATCATCGCTTTGGACACTCGATCAAGTTATGTCGATCTAAGGCTCTATCATGTGCAATTTGCTCTCAGGATCACTCCTTGGATACCTGTCCCCATAACGATTCTCCACTATGTGTCAACTGCCGGGGTAACCACCCCTCCACGGACAAGGTTAAGTGCCCTGCTTGGGAATTTGAGAGGGAAATAAAACGGGTAATGGCCTACAATAATCTCCCATATTCGGATGCGAAACAGCAGGTTCAGTGCGCTACTGGTCGAATATACCCATTACCTAAAGATCGTATGGATCCCCTCCACTTGCCGAGGCTCACCAGCTTCCCCCCTCTGACGCAGCCTTCACCTATCGGTCCACAACACATTCCCATTTCTGATCACTCTTACGCACAGGAAATTCACTCCGACTCCCCGAATCCACCCCTTCGACCGGATGGGTTCAGGGTTTGCTATAAAGCAGTACCACCAATCACGGATATAACAAGTCAGAATTCTTTCAATCTTCAACATTATTATTCTCAGTTTCGGCCCTACACGCCTGACATCACCACTGGTGTGGCACTGCCGGGGCCTACCGACAGAGGATATTCATCTTCTCCCCATATGATGAATACGCGTCTTCCTTCACAGGATGCCCTCCAGGACACTTCCTCTTCTGACATGGCTCCACCTCCACACTCCACACGATTAAGGCTTAACATGGAAAAACTTAAGTCACTGGTCGATACCATTGAAATTATGATAGCTACAGCAAAAAAGGAAACTGATTACGCCTTCGACAAAGAAAGCCTCATCGCGGCTTTTGTCCAGGTGCTCATTTAACCATGCTTCTCAAACACCCCTTCTTGCTTCTTCAGTGGAATGCGCAATCTCTTTCGGCTAATAGGTTCCCCCTGCTCCATTTTCTCTCTACAGCCTCATGTGATGCAGTTCTTCTTACAGAAACTCTCTTAAATTCAGGACATCATGTTACTTTTCCCAGCTATACCTTATACCTCTCGAAAAAGTTGGATAGGGGTACTGCAATTCTGGTCTCTCGAAGACATCCCAGCACGGAAATTAACGTGTCCTTCCCTCCCTCCATGCAACGCGTAGATGCTATCGCTATCAGGCTCCTCCTTGATGATGTTCCCCTCACCATTGTCTCGATTTATGTCCACCCCCGATCTTCGTATACATCTCAAAATTGGGAAGACTTTTTTCAACAATTCGATGGTGCTGTGTTCATTGGGGGTGATTTTAATGCCCATCATATTTACTGGGGCAACAAATCTAATGATGCAGCTGGGATCAATCTTCTTGACTATTTACATACATCTCCTTATATTCTATTAAATGGTACACAACACACTTGGATGGGTCCTCCTACTGCGTCTTCTACTGCAATCGATCTCTCTTTCATAACGTCTAATCTGGCTGGCAACTTTAAATGGGAGGTTCTTTCGGACAACTGGGGCAGTGACCACTTCCCTATTCTTATCACCATGTCACACCCCACTACCCAATGGCACTCGTACACACACTGGTATTATACTTTTATTTCATCACGGGCCGATTGGACTTTGTTTTCTTCGTGGCTGGAATCTCGGACCACAGCTACGTTCTATTCTTCCAATGATGACCTCCTTCACTTATACTCTAGCTTCTATAATAACCTCTTCCAAGCAGCTAGCGAATCTATGCCATTCCGGTTAAAGGGTCCTGTACATAAACAAAGTAAGGCTCCCTGGTGGGATGAACACTGTGCCAGTGCCAATCGGCAGCGCTTAAACGCCTTACGGACGTACAAAACACGGTCTACTATGGATAACTTTATACTTCTTAAAAAATCCCAAGCATTTGCTAAATTAACCTGGAAAAAACGTAAACAAGCTCACTGGAAATCTTACTGTGAATCTTTTTCACGTTCTACCTCTCTGAAAACGTTATGGCGACAATTCAATACTTTTAGACATAGTCTCACATCCACTGCCTGGGCATCTCTGCCTCCCCACTTACTCCATGACTTCATGTCACTGGTCGCTCCTCCTACAGTTTCCCCTCCGCCTTTCCTCGATGACGTTCCTCCGGTTCGCCCCACGTCAAAGGATAAGGTCTGTACCTCGCTCCTACAAGACTTTTCTTTTTCAGAACTCTCTCAATGTGTCCAGACTACACCTGATTCTGCACCCGGACCGGACTTGGTTACTTATAGTATGATCCGTCATCTTCCTGTAAATGCGCAGTCCTTCTTATTGCAAATTTTTAACCTCATTCTACGGCTTGGCATTATTCCACCTAGCTGGCACTAATTCTACATCCTTCCGATACTTAAACCAGGCAAGTCTCCTCTTGAGGCCACCTCCTATAGACCTATCGCTCTCCGATCATGCTTGGCTAAATTATTTGAAAAGTTACTCAAAAATAGGCTGGTGTGGTGGTTAGAATATTATAACCTCCTTCGTCCAGAACAATTTGGCTTTCGCTCTGGTATGGGCACTGAAGATGCAATCTGCTCCCTTTACTCCCAAATTCGTTTAGCCTTTCAACGTAAAGAGATATTCTCTGCCATATTCATGGACATAACTGCGGCTTTTGATAATGTCCAACTTCCCATCCTGTACTCGAAACTATATCAATTAGGACTTCCTAGTCAGATTATCAGGATCCTTTCTGCCTTACTCTCTTCTCGTACTAATATACCACGGATGGTACAACCTGCACCTTACACCCGCCAGGTGTCCCAGGGATTAGTGCAAGGAAGCTCTCTTAGCTCTCTTCTATTCCTTCTCTATACTCAAGACCTTATGTTTCACATTGGAACTTCGGCTAAATTAACTGCGTACGCCGATGATGTGGTGTTGTGGTATTGTGGTTCTACTATTCTTGACACTAGTGCTACTCTTTCAGCTGCACTCACTAAGGCTCAACATTGGTTGGGAACGCATGGATTCAGTCTGTCCTTATTGAAAACGAAGATAATACATTTCACACGAAAACGGGTTACGACGCCTGCTCATGCTATTTCATTGGATGGTGTTCCCTTACCTATAGTCACGTGCATCAAATACCTTGGTGTTTTCTTAGATCAACGAATGCTCGGTATTGCTCACATTAATTATGTCATTGATAAATGCTCTCGTCGGTTACACCTTGACGCCTTCTGCCTTCTGCCAAGGTGATGTTGAGGGTGTGGAGTTGCTTCTGGGCGCCAACTAGCAATAATAGCTACGTGCTAGTGCGTAGCCGAGACTCTTGACTCAGGGCGTGACGTCGCCACGTGGCCGGCAGGCAGTAAGGATCGTTCCGTCAGAGTTACCCCCGGCTGTTTTAGCCACCAGGGACGCTATACTACGGGCGTTGTAACAAATACGCGGGGCTCGATTCAAAGTGGTTTATTGTCAGGCACGCTATACATGCGCTGCGTCGTGCATGACCCGCTTACTGGGAGCCGCGCTCTACAGGACACGTTTCTGATGTGCTGAAAACTCACGCAATTCCGGTAGAGATGGCAAGGGCGGAGGTCGAGAGGCTCCGCGGGCGACTCACGTTCGTCTCCTTGGAGGGGGTGATTAACTGGCGATGGCTGTGACGTCCGCACGACTCCCCAGCCTCGCTCCCGCGAAAACGTGTCGTGTGCAAAAGTAATCCCGGGCCATGCACGCCACCTGATCGCGCTAAAGTACAGAATTACAATTAATATTTAAGCACAGTCATTACTTAATTAATATTGTTTTTTAGAGTGCTGAATGTTAATTTCAAAGTCCAGGTAATCAGGTCACCTAACAGTACCCCCTTGGTCGACTTTTGCGCGGGCGACAGTCGATTAGGCAGGGCAGCTTACGTTCGAGGCGTTGCACCACCCTGCACCCAGGTGCGTTCACGTCGCACACGCTCGGGGCGAGGCGGCGATGCGCCATAGCGGTCTGTGCGGATTCGAGGAGCACTAATGTTTGGCGTCAACCTCCTTAAGGCTCTAGCTGGGAAAACTTGGGGGGCTGATGTCCGTAGTCTTCTCTCATTTTACATTTCTACTATCCGACCGAACCTTCTCTACGGTAGCCAGGTATTAATGCACGCGTCCACTTCCCAGTTACAAAGGTTGGAAACACTTCAGAATAATGCCATGCGAATCATCCTAGGTGTATTTAAATCCACACCTATCATGTATATGTACATTGAACTAGGCCTTATTCCATTATCCTTATATCGCCGTATGCTATATGCCCGCCATTGGGTTCACCTTCGTATCGTACGGCTGCCAGGTTTAGGATGGGCTATGGACGCCCTATATGACATTCCCACTCCAGTTCTTACAGCTGCTCGATCCATTGATCCTGGACCGTATTGTTATAAATACTGCTACTCGTTTGATGTTCTTACATATATCCCCTCGGTTCGTATTGAGGGTCATAAAGACAAACCCCCCGCGGTGCTTCGGCAAATATACTTGGACCTTCTTGCTTCCTACCCCTCTGCCTCTCGCATATATACGGACGGCTCTAAACGTCAGGATGGTGTGGGTGCCGCATGGTTTGACTCCTCGCACGGTCGATCTGGACTTTACAGGCTTCCTGAATACACTTCCATCTACTATGCAGAAGAACTTGCAATACTTATGGCCTTACAATATATTCTGTCGCACGTGGTTTCCATTCCCTTGATTGTTTCAGATTCTGCCAACGTCCTCACGTCCCTCTGCTCATCTCATCTGACCTCCGACTTGCTTCTCTTACGTATTAAACACCTAGGCCTTCAAATTGAACCACATTCGGGCCCTGTTACGTTCCTTTGGGTTCCCAGCCATGTGGGCTTGGGGGGAAATGAAACTGTTGATAAGATGGCCAATTTAGCCATATCCACCGGTCACCTAGTACAACCCGCCTCGTACCAGCCTCTGCTCCCTCTCGTGAAGAGATACTTCAAGTAGATTATGTTCCAAGATTGGATTGCTTATGCCCACACGCATTCTTCACTCTACCCTTCTCTCCATCCCTCTACAGTTCCAGTTTACAAAACTCTTCCCCCATATGCTTCTCGCCGTCAGGCGGTCATGTCCTTCCGTCTTCGGTCCGAACATCTTCTGACTCCAGAGCACCTCTGTCGCCTGGACATGACACCCCATCCGACCTGCCCTTGTGGGGCTCCTGTCGCAGATGTTCAGCATCTTTTATTGGAATGTCCCCGTTTGAGTGCGAGAACACACCTCCTTCGTACTTTTCAAGAACTGGAATTGTCGTCCCCACTATCGTACCCTAATATGGTATACACCTCCACCCACGCTGCACATTTGGCAATCATCGCTTACTTTTTGTCCAATGGTATCACTTTTTAACCCTGGGGTTGCTCTTGTAACTTCCTTGGTGACTGGCCCTCCCCAACTCCTTGTTCCATGCTCCACGGCCTACTCCACCCTCGGTAGACGGGCCTCTACCAAGAAGATGTATTTTTTTGGTTTTTTCTTTTTTGTTTTTGTTTGTTTGTTTGTTTGTTTGTTTATTCTCTAGCCTCCTCTTCTAATTCACATGCTCCCGACACTCTGAACTATGGCCATGGGCTTCATGCTGTAGGCCACTCTCCAATAAAAAAAAAAAAAAATTATAATTGATATGCTAAGCGTCAAGAGTCTTAGGGCTGCTGAGACCGAAGACCAGAAATATTTATCAATTATGTAATATATTGTTGAAAAATTTGAATTTTACTATTTCAGGAAAGTTGATTTTTTTTATTAATTAGAATAGTTACGTGTAATTGCCCTTCATTAATTTCATAAGAAAACATTATGTTTGGTTGAGTGTGAGATAATTTTATTTATGTATGTTTCAATTTCATTTAATTTCTTATATATATATTCTTACCTACCTACTTCTATTAAATTTCAGGCGGATGGTAACATTATCATTCCAGTTGTATACAATTTTTTTTTGTCAAACTAGTTATTATTTATATTTTTGTTTCATTTTGGACTAAGTTTTTTTTTTTACTTAATTCAAAGATTTGTGGTGTTTACAGGGAGTGATATCTCTTAATTTCTATAAACTTTGGATAAGCGGAGTATTGCCACCACAGTTTTACATATAAACAAATCCTACAAATGTTTTAAACATTATGACAAATAAAAAATAGTTTCACAAACATCCTTAGTTTTTTTTGTGTGTGTGTATAGTTTGAAGTTTAATATTATGTATGTACGTAAATTCTAACATACAGTTATTTATTAATTTATTTAGATAATTATTCATAGGTAGGTAATAAGCTTTCTATTTGTCAATATTGTTATTATGATAGATAGGAGTATACAGTAGATGCCTACATTCTTAAATTCCTTTATATCTCTTTCGATTTGGAGTGTTTCCGAGCCATTCGGGGTCCTCAACATCACCCCCTCCCCCCCCCCCCCCCCCCCGCAAAGAGGTGCTTAAAGTCCCAAAATTTCGAAAGTTTAAAAATTTTTAAAAATCTATCTCTTTCGATTTTAAGTGTTTTCGAGCCATTCAGGGTCCTCGAACCCCCTCTGGGAAAAAAGCCCCAAAATTTCGACAATTTCAGGAATTTCAAATATCTATTCTTTCGAGATGGAGTGTTCCAAACCATTCGAGGTCCTGAACATCCACTTTCCGCAAAAGTGAAAGCCCTAATAATTCGAAATATAAGAATATATATAATTGGATGTTGGCATGTATGGCGTCGATAAACTCTTACACCGTTTGACCGATCGCCATGAAAGTTGGCACATCGAAGTGTTTTTATCATGGAGAAGGTTTTTATGCTAACCATTTTTTTTGTAACTCGCCACTAGATGGCGCTGTAGCGCATCAACTTCTAAACCTTTCAACCGATCACCATGGGTAAACAGAAAACCATAGGTCACAGATACACAAACAGTAATTATGTGTCATTTCTTAATGTCCACCACACTGGACATATCGCTATCCATTGTGCTGTAACTCGCGGACAATATATCACCCAGTGTTCAGCCCGGTGTGCCGTGTATTAAGTATTTAGGCACGTTTTATTTAAAAATTTTGTAATCTTAAATATTTTTGGAAATATTATTTTTTTTTCTCTCATCTTATTTTCTTTACGGCCAGGCCCTCAGCCTCTGTTCTCAGAGGCGAGCTGATTTTCTTTCCCAGCCTCATGCTAGGCTAGCATTCTGGCTAACATTTCTCCCGCCTCCAGGCACGTCGGAGCCGGTAACGTTATTTCTTCGCGGGTCACCTTTTGCTAATAGCAGCTTGTGAAGCAGTGCTGAGCCCTGCTAACTCTGTCACGAATCGGTATAAGGTTCACTAGCAGCAAGACACGACAGGAGGATCCCGTGGGCCTTGTGTCCCACAGACCATGCGTTTTTTGAAGCCAACCCCGCCTGCTCACCCACCCTCTCTTTTCAGAAGTGGCTAGGAGCGACGACCGCTCGAGTGCGTTAACCGAACTCAAGGCCATCTCAGGCTTGGCAGCCGCAGTTACGATTCTGCACCTTAACGACACCTAGCGACGGCTGTGGTAACTAATGCCACTGGTGAGGCGTCGGCAGCGCCGACACTACCGCGCTCGCGCGGAGGTAACGACAACCTTTCCCCTCCTTATGTCTCAGGCCGCTAGGTGGCACCACTGGTTACTCCATTAACCCCCTAGCTTGACACTCTCGTCGGTCACAAGTTGATTTATTAGTACTTCCTCTCGCAACCAAAAGATAGCGCCTCAGTCGCGCAGTCACTCCAGTAAGATCTAATTTTTTTTATGCCGGACACCTTCGGGTGGACTCGGTAATTTTCGGCTCAGAGCCTACCCCCCCTCCCATTCTCTAGAGACCCCGCGCTTATGATATCCTGGTGAGATCCCGCTCTGAACTTACTTCGGTGCGCGCCTCCTGACTGACTGGTACCGTTTGTATCTGCGATCTTCTGCGAATCATCGACATCGTATATTATGTAGTCTTCTCAGACTAAAGGGATGGAGTCCCTAGCTAAAATTATTAACCAGTCAGTAGTTTAGGTGAAAGTAGAGAAACTTAGTATTTTTATATAAATTATTTTTTTTTAATTAATCATGATGACTTCCGTGGCTACCGCGAATCGTGGTTCGAGTTTGCGGAGACGAGACGCCCTCTCCTGAGCGCCAGGACCAACACCCTGTTTTGGGTTCCAAGTTTGGGGCAACCAAAATCCTCTGCCAGAACCTCTGGAGTCGGTTCCTGCGCAGAATCCAACATCATTAGGCCTACTACCTTGATCACCGTCTACCTACAGCCCCGGGTGATACCCGCATAATTCTATCTTTTTATTCACGAACCCAAGATTAGTGTAACCCAGTTAAGACAGCGGACAGTAAAAGGCAGTTCGAGGAGAAGAAATTTATATTATGTTTTGGAAGGACTATATGTACAATCTTTAAAGTTACCAATGTTAATTTCATTCTTGTTTTTAAATATTTTAATTTTTGTTATACATTGAGGGCCGGCCCTATCGTAAATAACGTTAAGGAATATCATATAATAAGTGTAATTGTGAGTTATGTAAATAAGATCACTTATCAATGAAAAACAGTCTTTACTAAGGAAAATTTAATCTATCAAAAAAAAAGAACAATGATTAATAAAATAAGGAAGTCTATAGACGTAACAGTTGTTTTTATTTATTTAATATATAATAACGATCCTTTTACTCCCAAGTATTTGTAGGGAGTCCCTAAATTTTCTTTGTTTACTCCTAGTGTCGCCTCTGTTGTTGACTTTTATAGTTATTAATTGAGGGCTTCAGTAATCAAAGCTTCCAAATCTTTTAACCTTATTATTTAATTATTCTTTAAGACACTTGGGGTATTACAAAATGGTAGCAGAGCATGGTTACGTCTATAGGCATACCTAATTTGAAAGGTCATACCTAAAAATTAAAATTAAAAAAAAATTTAAAAAAAAAGGAAAATTTTATATTTTTTTGTCACTTAGAATCTCTTTGTAGTAAGTAATTTGTGAACTGTCCGCTGATACACGTAGTAGCTAAATTGACCCTTGAATTTTAAAATTATCATAAGTTTTGTGTGTTTACATTTGAGTGCGCACTGTGAGCAGCTGGCTTGCTGCCCGCCCACGCAACTCGGGCCGCGCGCGTGGCTTATCAACAGAGACGTGTCCGCTGGACAAGATACTCCCCCCCTCCCACACCCCTAGTTAAAGGCGCTGCGCGCCAAGGTCAGTCCTGCCGGCTGACGTGACGTTCCTTGTAGGTACCCTGTTGTGCAAGCTAACCTGACAGCTTGTTACACCCGAGTACACTGTTCATTTCCCGACGCGCGTAGTAATAATAATAATAAATTATAAAGGCACATACTTCCCACGCAAAAAAGCAATTGTTTTAATCATAAGCTAGATTTAAGTGTATACCTAAGTTTAAATTTTAAGAGATAATTTTAAGAGGGTATTGTTTTGTTTTGTGTAATACTATGAATCCGGACAGGATGATTACTCCGGAGCTATTACTAGTAGATGAACTAAGTTATGAGTTGCAGTTGCGTAATTTACCAACTACTGGAAATGCGCAAGAGCTGCGAAAAAGGCTTCGAGCCGCAGTACGTGATAAGTTACCTACCTCAGTACATAATCTAAATTTAGAAATACTCGAGGAATTCAACATAGCTTGCTCCAAATTTTACGACATAGCTGCTTTCGTAAGTTATTCAGATGTGGAAGAGAATTTGCCCAATGTAAAGCGACACATTATGCGATTAGAGCATGTCACCAGACGACTGGAAAATCTTGTGGTACTTTCCGCAGATGTGCTCAATGGTGTTTATCGAACAGAGCTAAATCGTTGTCTGCAACAGACAAATGCCTTCCAAATTAAATTGAAAGCTAGGGCAGCCCAATTAGAAACTCAACAAGACCTCCGGGCCAACATTGCCCAGGCAGAAAATCTAGGAATGGAAACACTAGGAAATGTAGAGAGTGGAAATCCGGAATTTCCTCAGGAAATAAGGCAACCCGACACACAAGTATCTTTGTGTCAAACAAGGCAGGTTCCGCCCATTTCATCAACATCAACATCTCAATCACTCATCACAGTTCCAACCCCTCCCATCCCAGCAGCCACCATTCAAATTCCCTCAGGCATACATGCTTCTACAGCTCCCATCACCAGTGTCACATTTTCCGGTAACTTGCCTGCAAATCCACATCCTTTAACACAACAAAATTTGTTTTTCCCATTCGCCACAAACCAGCCATATTTTAATCCATATTCCCAGTTTCATTCTTTATTGACATCCGGGCAAGGAACTCCAATCCCTACCATCCCCACCGCGCAAATTGCACATCCTTCACCCCCACCTCCACCATCAACGCAGAATCAACCAGAAACAACATTACCAGTTACGCCAAGGGCGGCTGAGTATAGCTGTTATGGGAAAATTGCCCATCCAGTCGAGAGATTACTTGTTGGTTTTCCCGAAACAAGTGGTCTTGACCCAGATAAATTAATCGAATTCATAAGGCACTTACTTAAAATCAGACAGAAAGGGGGCATTCCTGACAAACAGTTGTTGGAGATAGTTTTTCCCTACACCCAACCACCACTGGGTGAAAGAACGAGTCAAGCTATAGAAAATAGTTACTCTTTTGACAAATACCACGAAGAAATTTTGAATTTTTTTATACCTGCCAGACTTTTGACAAATTACCGTTTGGAATGGTACAACAGGCTACAGCGAAGTAATGAAGCATTGCCGCACTATGTAGCATCAATCAGAGAAGCCGCGGCGGTTCTCAGATTGGGCGTATCAGAGAGCGAAATAGTTAGTTGCGTAGTAGACGGACTAAATCAGGCAGAGCGCTCACGCGCTGTTTTCCAGGCTAGGCCACGGAGTTTTGTAGAACTAGATCAACTCTGTATACAGGCCATGAGTTACGAATATGCAGACACTCAGAGAAACAGGTCAGCGAAGTCCGTGGATAAGCATGATTCTCAGGCAGAAACTGCAAATAGTTTTCCATACACGAAACAACAGAATAGCCACCCACAACAGAAAACAAACTACTACAGAAATAATAAGTATAGTTCAAACAAGAACATACAACAACAAACACCTTTCTGTAATTATTGCAAGCAAACAGGACATTACATTGAGCAATGTAAACACAAAAATTTCAAACCAAATTTCAACAAGGCAAAAAACGCGTAAGGCGGTGGCCAGGCAAATTTCTACCTGGTCCACCTAAAACTTCATCCGAGAGGAATTTTTCAGTGCATAATGTGCATACTAATGAATCACAACAACAAAACAAAAATCAAAAAAGGCATAACGCAGGAAAACAAAAACACAAGAAAAATAAACGAAAGAAATACACAGAAAAACACAGGAAACACAAGCAGAAGATTATAACACAGCAAATTAATCATAAAGAAAATTCTGAGAAATTCACAAGAATTTGCAAAACATGTGTTAGCCTGACTAACCAAGGAAAACGTAAGTGTCACAACATTTTCGGTCACGTCCGAACTGTAGTACCATACACTAAAGCAATGTTTGGCAAAAATCAAATTATTGGTCTGATTGATACAGGAGCTACTCGTAGTTTTATTTCAGGCGATTTGTTTAGGAAATTACAGAAGAACAAGCAGGTTCTGAAAACAGAAGTCACGGATGTGCGCTGTTTTACTGCAGCGGACGAACCAATTAGTATATCCAAAGTGGCTATAGTGAAAATCAGGATAGAATTATTCACTTGGAATTTCCCTTTTCTTGTGGCAGAAAACTTAGCCACGCAGCTTATTCTAGGCTCCGACTTCATCGCTAAAACAGGTATTTTGATTGATCTACAAGCAGGAAGTTTTGTATTTAAATTTAATAAAAATCTTGTCATATCATTCGTGGAACCTGAAAATAAAAGGTCAGGACAAGTTACTAATGTTTCTACCAACACTGACGAGAGAAATTCTTTGTCCCTGGATCATCTCGAGCCCAGTAAACAAGTTGCTATTCGAGATTTGTGTAATGAATTTTCAGATGTGCTAACTAAGAAATTAGGTCGAACTAACCTAATTGAATATCAAATTGAATTGACTGATACCACGCCAGTCAAAAGTCACCCTTATCAACTTTTAGGTCCCAAAATGGAAATTATGAGAAAACACGTACAGAAAATGTTAGATAATAAGGTAATAGAACCTTCTAATTCTCCTTTCAGTTCACCTGCATTTCTAGTACCCAAGGGCACGGAACAACGTTTCGTCACTGATTATCGAAAACTGAACAAACAGATTAAAATACCGCAAACACCCCTCCCAGATTTGAACTCGGCCTTTCATTGGTTTAGTAAGGCCAGGTATTTCAGTGTGTTCGATCTCAATTCGGCGTACCATCAGATCCCACTCACGCAAGACTCAAAACCTATTACCGCATTTTGCGTACCTTGGAATCTTTACCAGTATAATGTGGTACCTTTTGGCTTGGCCACAGGTGCTCAAGTACTCACACGACTTCTTGAACAAGTAGTAGGAGATTTTAAATTTAAATTTGTTTACAATTATTTAGATGATCTTGTAATTTATTCAGAAAGTTTTGAGGAACACATCCAGCATCTGACTCTTGTCCTTGAAAGACTGCACAAGGCAGGCCTCACTGTAAATACAAAAAAGGTAAAATTTGCTGCTTCCGAAATATCTTTTCTTGGACATTTGGTATCACACAAAGGTGTTACAATTGATCCAGAACGAACACAGGCGATCAGGGAATTCAAACCACCTAAAGACACAAAGGGCATAGCTCGTTTTATTGGCATGGCTAATTTTTATGCCAAATACATACCAAATTTCGCCGAGCATGCGGCACCTTTAAATGCATTACGTAAGAAAAATACACAATATATTTGGGGTCCTGAACAAGACAAGGCATTTAATTTCTTGAAAGAAGCCATAGCGAATCCACCTGTTCTGCGCATGGCAGATTTTAGTAAACCCTTTATTTTACAAACAGACGCCTCAAGTGTTGCTATAGGGGCGGTATTGTCTCAGGAAATAGATGGCGCCAGGCAACCCATTGCCTTCGCCTCACGTACATTAACTTTTCAGGAAAGGAAAGCATCTTCAGTGTATGAATTGGAATGTTTAGCAGTAGTTTTTGGTATTGATAAATTCCGTCAGTTTCTGGAACATAGGGAATTTCTATTGGAAACTGATAATCAGGCGCTCGCTTGGCTGTTAGCTCACCCTAAACAATTAGGAAAACTTGGAAGGTGGATCACCAAAATTTCTTCTCTCAAATTTAATATTCAACATATTCGCGGGACTCAAAACATTGTGGCTGACACACTTTCTCGAATGTTCGAGAACCCCTCCGAAACAATATCTCAGGAGGAACCTCAGATTTCGTGTCAGGCACTCCTAACCGATTTCCCCTTAGCTTTTCAGGACATACAAACACATCAACAAGCCGACCCATATTTGGCAAAAATAATTGAACAAGTTAAAGCGGGTACAGCTCCGAAATTTTATAAGTTAGCTAAAGGTCTCCTACAAAAACGTACACAACAGTCAAGGCACTTTAAAATTGTTCTTCCACAAAATCTGCGTGATATGATTTTCACATATTACCATAGTTCACCTCTTGGTTCCCATTTAGGTATTTATAAAACCATTCAAGGTATCCGACGCCATTTTATTTGGGAAGGAATGCACCGGGACATTACACAGCGAGTTAAGTTATGTAAGCTATGTGCACTAAGTAAACCTGCACAAAATACACAGTACGGTTTTCTTGCCTCAGAAGTAGCCGAAAGACCTATGCAAAAACTTTTTATTGATTTTGTAGGGCCATTTCCTCGATCCAAATCCGGACACTCTATGCTTCTTGTGGCCATAGATGCCTTTTCGAAATTTGTTTGGCTTATTCCACTCCGTAAGGCTACAGCTGACACCACTGTGCGTGCATTACAAAATCACATTTTTAAAACTTCAGGATTACCGAACATAATTGTATCCGACAACGGAACACAGTTTACATCCAGAACTTTCAAGAACATGTGTTTCTCGCATGGTATACAGCATGTGACAACATCGCCATACTACCCTAAACCCTCGCACGCAGAGAGATTTAATAGAAATCTTCGTTCGGCGCTCATAGCGTTCCACGCGAATGCGCAGGAAAAATGGGACAGTAATTTGGTGTGGTTACAGATGGCATTTAATTATGCCCGACATGAAGGACACAAATCCACCCCATTTGAGATTATGTTTACTTATAAGCCCAACACACCCCTTTCCAATCTTTGGTCTCTCGAAGACCTACTGCCGGATGATCCCAAGGACATCGCGGAGATTTGGAGAAAGGCGCGTAGGAATTTAAATTTGGCTCACCAAACAAGTCAGAGAAGGTACAATAAGTACCGCTCCCCTAACCCCTACAGGGTAGGTGACACGGTAATGTGCAAAGCACACCCGCAGAGTAAGGCCATCGATAAGCGATCGGCCAAGTTATCGTATCGCTGGACTGGACCATTACAGATCCAACGGTTTCTAACCCCAGTGACTGTGAGTCTAGCCGACCCCAGTTCCGGAGAGTATGTGACACGAGCGCACATCTCCCACCTTAAGAAAGCGCATCCGAATTTAAAATAGGAGCGATTACTTTCTCTAAGCCTTGGCATGCCAGTTATATATATTTAAGACTCAATAAGGAGTTTAACTGAAGAATACAAAACCTAGGTAGTAACATTAAGTAACAATAAAAATCCATGGTACTAGTTTGTAAGAAAACTTAATATAAGGTGTTAGTTTAAGTGGCCACTTAAGTTAATAATTTTAATTAAGTTAATGAATTTAATTATGTTAGTCATTAAGAATGTGCACATTAGTTCATAAGAGTGTTTAATATTTTTTTTGTGTTTTAGCATGTAAGTAGTAGGATACAGGCGAACCTGGTACCTCGTCCTGCTGAAGTTTTTGGTTTCTTGTTTTTGGCTTTCCCCTAAGCTCCGCTTTAACGCGGGGGAGTATGTGCCGTGTATTAAGTATTTAGGCACGTTTTATTTAAAAATTTTGTAATCTTAAATATTTTTGGAAATATTATTTTTTTTTCTCTCATCTTATTTTCTTTACGGCCAGGCCCTCAGCCTCTGTTCTCAGAGGCGAGCTGATTTTCTTTCCCAGCCTCATGCTAGGCTAGCATTCTGGCTAACATTTCTCCCGCCTCCAGGCACGTCGGAGCCGGTAACGTTATTTCTTCGCGGGTCACCTTTTGCTAATAGCAGCTTGTGAAGCAGTGCTGAGCCCTGCTAACTCTGTCACGAATCGGTATAAGGTTCACTAGCAGCAAGACACGACAGGAGGATCCCGTGGGCCTTGTGTCCCACAGACCATGCGTTTTTTGAAGCCACCCCCGCCTGCTCACCCACCCTCTCTTCTCAGAAGTGGCTAGGAGCGACGACCGCTCGAGTGCGTTAACCGAACTCAAGGCCATCTCAGGCTTGGCAGCCGCAGTTACGATTCTGCACCTTAACGACACCTAGCGACGGCTGTGGTAACTAATGCCACTGGTGAGGCGTCGGCAGCGCCGACACTACCGCGCTCGCGCGGAGGTAACGACAACCTTTCCCCTCCTTATGTCTCAGGCCGCTAGGTGGCACCACTGGTTACTCCATTAACCCCCTAGCTTGACACTCTCGTCGGTCACAAGTTGATTTATTAGTACTTCCTCTCGCAACCAAAAGATAGCGCCTCAGTCGCGCAGTCACTCCAGTAAGATCTAATTTTTTTTATGCCGGACACCTTCGGGTGGACTCGGTAATTTTCGGCTCAGAGCCTACCCCCCCTCCCATTCTCTAGAGACCCCGCGCTTATGATATCCTGGTGAGATCCCGCTCTGAACTTACTTCGGTGCGCGCCTCCTGACTGACTGGTACCGTTTGTATCTGCGATCTTCTGCGAATCATCGACATCGTATATTATGTAGTCTTCTCAGACTAAAGGGATGGAGTCCCTAGCTAAAATTATTAACCAGTCAGTAGTTTAGGTGAAAGTAGAGAAACTTAGTATTTTTATATAAATTATTTTTTTTTAATTAATCATGATGACTTCCGTGGCTACCGCGAATCGTGGTTCGAGTTTGCGGAGACGAGACGCCCTCTCCTGAGCGCCAGGACCAACACCCTGTTTTGGGTTCCAAGTTTGGGGCAACCAAAATCCTCTGCCAGAACCTCTGGAGTCGGTTCCTGCGCAGAATCCAACATCATTAGGCCTACTACCTTGATCACCGTCTACCTACAGCCCCGGGTGATACCCGCATAATTCTATCTTTTTATTCACGAACCCAAGATTAGTGTAACCCAGTTAAGACAGCGGACAGTAAAAGGCAGTTCGAGGAGAAGAAATTTATATTATGTTTTGGAAGGACTATATGTACAATCTTTAAAGTTACCAATGTTAATTTCATTCTTGTTTTTAAATATTTTAATTTTTGTTATACATTGAGGGCCGGCCCTATCGTAAATAACGTTAAGGAATATCATATAATAAGTGTAATTGTGAGTTATGTAAATAAGATCACTTATCAATGAAAAACAGTCTTTACTAAGGAAAATTTAATCTATCAAAAAAAAAGAACAATGATTAATAAAATAAGGAAGTCTATAGACGTAACAGTTGTTTTTATTTATTTAATATATAATAACGATCCTTTTACTCCCAAGTATTTGTAGGGAGTCCCTAAATTTTCTTTGTTTACTCCTAGTGTCGCCTCTGTTGTTGACTTTTATAGTTATTAATTGAGGGCTTCAGTAATCAAAGCTTCCAAATCTTTTAACCTTATTATTTAATTATTCTTTAAGACACTTGGGGTATTACACCGGGCAAAGCCGGGTACTGCAGCTGGGAAGCCTACATTGCACAAAGGTATTGGGACATGCCCGAACACGCACGAAGTCACCTTCGGTTAACTTCGGGATTTTAATTTTCCTTTTGACAAAACGCGCGGGAATTTAGAAATAGTGTGTAAACATGAGCAGTGAAATATTAAAATTGTTTAAGGAATGCCTTGAAAATAAACAAGAATACTTGGTTGGGTATGTGGAAACAGAAGATGGCTTTAAAACATTTACAGATGGATTGCTACTTTTAGGATATTCATACTGTGTGCGGAGCAGTGTTAACTATGCCACAGCAGGTAAACTTAATTTTTTTTTTATTAAACGACAGTTCTATGTAGTTAGAGTTGTCGGTGACGGCGAGGCCTGGAGCCGTGAAATTTGGTACTGTTATGCTCCAGGAAGGGTCCGTTCGCACCTTCAAGTTTTTTTTAAATTGTGATTTCCGACCACATTTTCCCACCAATCTATGAGGCAAGAGATATTGCATTGTTGATAATTTTCTTCATCTCCTGGCAATAACTATTACTTTGTAAACAAGGGCTCTTTTCAACTGTGCTTAAATTAGCTCTATCTGCTGGCTCTATCCAGCTGCCCGGGAAGGTCATGTTTGGGACAACTACGGACTAAATTACTTTGTGATACTACTAAATATTGCATCACGTTTTTTTTATTTTTTACATCAAAATAGGCAGGGATACCGATTTAGCTGATACTTAACAACCTTCCTACAGGCATCTTCTATCTATAAAATATTATTTTGTGAGCAAAAAACGGTCAAAGTTCCGTATTGCGTATCCTGGTGTATTCAAATATACCTTTGATCCTGTTGGCATGATCCTGTACACCTGATCCTGTGGTACACGATGCTTATTTTTTTTGCAGTAGGGAGGCGCATAGCGCAGACACTATTCGCGCGATAGCGCGAAACCTGATATAAAAACTAAATTACATATAACACCAGGATACGCAATACGAAACTTTTACCCAAAAAACATTGTATAGTTTACACCAGGACAAAGTGAGTGAAAATAAAATAATTATTGTAGTAAATACCATAAATACTTCTCTTCTGAGACCCTCAGTCTCTGGTGATAGTATCAGCTCAATCGGTATCCTTGCACATTTTAATGTAAAAAATATTAAACTGGGATGCGATATCTATTAGTATCGTGTAATGACTTAGGCCGTTGTCCCAAGCATTTATCTGAATAATTATTAAAAGTAGTATTTTTTTAAATTATATTCATACCATATTTAAGTTTAGATCAATGACCTAGCTTTACATAATTCTTGGAGGTTATTATTTATACTGGTTTCATTGACTTAAAATGATTAAATATCATTATTTAAAACAACCAGGTCTGCACTGATAAATCTGTAGTTTGATTTCCTGTGTTCCTAGAAAGTTTGCCTAATTGTTACAGCCTATTTAACACTTCTACAAAAGTACTGTAAGCTCAACATGACTACTAAACTCACTATTTCTCTTGTGCAATTTATGATTTTATGTTGTTTCTTCTTATAATTATTACCTCACTGAAAATTCATGGGAACATTTTACAATGTATGTAACTGATATAAGTACATTTGTTTCAGGTGGTGAAGAAATTGAAGGATGTTCTAAGAGAAAAAGTACCCATTACAAGCTACCTTCGATACTATGTTAAAATCAGTACAGATGAGAGCCACAACCACACACCAACAGCTGCTCATCTGTGCGAGCAGATCCATCCAACCTTGTAGCAGAAATTAAGAGACTTGTGTACCAAGGTGTTACAGCCACAAGGGATGTGAAAATATTACTTGAACAGTATGTGCAAAGTAAATTTTCTGGTGAAAAAACATCCAACAGGCTCAGCAAAGCCTTTTACCCAGAACAGTCGGTAATTTATGCACATGTTTACAGGGAAATATTTTCAAAGAAGGGAGACCAAATGGACCAAAAGGTACTGCAGCATACCATTAATGAATGGAAAATTGAAAATAGTGAGGACTGTTTTTTTTACAGACCGTATGAAGATGTTTCTGATTGTGAAGTTTCACCCTTATTGTTTTGTCACCAAACAAAGTGGCAACAGAAGTTGCTGTTGCGATATGGTAGTATGTGTTTATTAGATGCCACTTACAAGACTACAAAATATGCTTTGCCACTTTTTTTTAGCTGTGAAGACCAATGTTGGCTACAGTGTTGTTGGTACCACGCCAAGCATCGGTGGACGCAGTGTCGCTGCTTATGGGAAGTATGACCTTTGTGCCATCGACCAGCTGGTACAGTACTTAGGACCGTGTTATTTTCTGTTATAACAAGTCAGTCTAGTTGTTTCGGTCAGTCGCCCACTCTCTATCTTCAGTCTTAGTGAGTTGCTTTATGTAGGCACAAGCATGTCTTCAGCTACACCTTTGTGTTTGTAGTTTAGGATTATGTTATACGAAACAGTCAGTAACCTGCCTTACTGGAACATTCTATGGGTAGCACGGTGTATACCTAATGTCTAACTTCAGTCTTAGCTAGTTACGTATACGTAAGAGTGGACGTGTCAGCATCAGGGTCATGCACCAGTATTGTATATAGTTTTCACGTACTGCAGCTGGAGGGATACACCACCATGGCCAGTTCATAGTTTGCCTTACTAGACCACTCTGCGGGTTATACGGTGGGTGCGTAGGGATGTGTTTAGGCCTAACATTCCGGTTTCCAGCGCCTATCTTGTACATATTGTCAACATGTGTTTCGTCACTAGTCTCCTCTGTTACCCGACTATAGTTTAATTGCTGCGATATGTCCTTGTGAGTTTACACCTTATGAGTTATGGACTTTACATCGCTACGTCTGGACAGAGTAGGGTCAACCTGACATGCGTGGAGCTGGGCTTCACCCAAATGGACTGTCACAGGGGAAAGGCCCCACAGCCTCATGCACAGGGATTGCGAAGAACATTAAAACGGCACTTGCTTTTTCATTTAAACCTGTGGTAAGCTAGATCCCTCTGCCTGAAGGCCCCAACCACTCAACTGAGCAGCTGGAGAATTCACAATTACTACGGGAGCAGCGCTCCGGTCAACAACTTTATGAATTACATTCTAAATGTGTTGAATAGGTATTTCTGTTACTTATCCAAAGTCCTTGATATTTGTAATTGTATTCATACAGACACATTATTTATAACAAGAATGATTGCCAAACTGTAAAAATGTATAATTACTTACTCTAGAACTAATTAAGTAATTTGATTTATAAATTTAATACCTAAAAAAAATTAATTGTAGTACATAATATTACACAAAGTTGAGACAAAGTATGTATTATGGTAGATTGATTTGTTACAAGTATTCCAGAAAATTGTTATTTAATTTCTCTACACAAATATTGTTTAGTTTATAAGTGTTTCACTATAATACATATTTCTCTTTGTATCTATAGCATGTTATATAAGTGTGTTACCAGAATAGAAAAGATAACTTTGCAAACAAACTAGATAAGAAAATTTTTAACATTTTAAGTAAATAGATTTGGTTCCCTACAATAAAAGTCATTGTACATATAGGTAGATACTGATGTTTTCGTAATAAAATAGTGTGATTTTAGACTATGTAGATGCATAGGAGTGTCACCTGGTGGTAGAATCTAAAGAGGAAATATTACTGTCCAAGGTTTATTTTGGTAATGCTCAGTTTAGAAATAATACATAATTTATAAGAAAGTTAAGCCTAAATTTCCAATCAAAAAGATTAAATTTATTTATGAAATTTGACTTTGAGTAATAGACATT
This sequence comes from Bacillus rossius redtenbacheri, assembly GCF_032445375.1. Classification (NCBI taxonomy): domain Eukaryota; kingdom Metazoa; phylum Arthropoda; class Insecta; order Phasmatodea; family Bacillidae; genus Bacillus; species Bacillus rossius. The sequence continues at coordinate 10,089,490 of NC_086337.1, forward strand.
TAAAAAATGTCAAGGTCAACAGTCATCTCTTTCTTTTGTATTATTAGATCTGCAACAGCCCTACCTAAGAAAAACTCTATCCATGTACCTTTTCTAACTGTATATTGGTTTAATCTATATTTAGACACTGGGTGAATGTATCTTTAAATCAACATTTTTTTTCTTCCAACCTATACCATATAAATGGTTATGTGCTTCATTAAAATATGTGTGTATAGTTTTTAATGAAATAATTTATGTCCTGTAACATGAACAGTACTATGAAATTGAGTATGTAAACAATAATTTTTTAAGGGCATTTAATCTTAAACTTTTTTCCTTGTGCTAATAGCTGCACATGTGTTTGAAAGATACCTATCAAGTTAAACTGTGAAATCATTTATTATGAATGTTCAGCAAAAAATCTTTACACTTTTCTTTCTGTCCAATTGACAGCATTATTTATCCATCTCAAACAACCACATTTGAGAAGTAAAAGGTTATTACATTCTTTTTTTTTTTTTTTTTTTCATAAAACAATTTTTATTTTAACATTCTTAATAACTATCATAACAAAGAAATAATATTTTAAGTGTAATTAAACAAACACAGTTATAACGAGGATCAATTCATTAATTCTTCATTTGCATCGGGCGTCCAAGGAATTTAATGTACAAGCAACATGTCTTCACATGCCTGCAACAAACAGAAACAATTTTCAAGTGAGCCCACTGTGGATGCAGTGAATAAACCATATAATAAAAAGTGCTCAACAGATACAGTATGGTGAACAAATATTTATGGCAACATAATACACAACAGATCAATACTATATTTCATACCGTAAATATATGTATGGTTTGATTAGGCAAATACTTTTGGTATCTTATTTATTAAGTGTGCTTTTTTTTTTTTCATTTATTCACACATTTCACTTCTTTTTCCAAACAAATTTTTGCAAACATTCAGTTATGTAAAAATTATGAAATAATGCACCACAAACCAATTTAAAAAAAATTACAAAAACAATAATGTATGTTCATTTAAAGTGACATGTGTTATACCATAGTAGGCTTATTTATCTCCGTAGGACCGGAGGTCACGCCTATCCCCCATGCAGTGCAGATATGAATATTTGAATTTTTTCTAGTGAAATTTATATTCTGAAGTTTTAAGCAAAACATTTAGGATGAAAGTGCAAGGGAAGCAAGGCGTAAATGTTTTGATCAGAATAAAATTTAAAGGGAAAGATCTCACTAAAGTTGAGATACAAAGAGAAAAAATTGTTAGTAGCTAATATTGATAACAATGAACTACTGTTTATTGTGAAAATTATTGCAAATGATGGACAGCGTTTCTAACAATCCAGAACATTAACTAGATGACATCAGTCTAATTGCACATATACGTACACTTTAAGAATTTTTGCTGGGCATTTATAATATAGCTAGGTTCCAAAAAAAAAATGTTTCCTTCATTGATTTTTAAGTTAAATAAAGTGTCTTGAAGCTTCTAATGATTCCAAGTGGTTTTTATTTCTTCCCAAAAATTGAACACAATGACTTACATCTTTTGATCACAAAATATTTACAGCACAAAAGGAACATTTGCAATAACCAATTGACCAATGCTACTGCCTTTGGTCGAAATCATGTAATTAAATCTAAAAATATCCGAAAATGAATGTTCTGACACCACAGCCCGGACCACAGGCAAAATTCTGATGTAAATCATACTAAAACATTAGGGCTGAATGCCAGACTAGGGTACTGAACCTCAAAGCCCACAGGGAAGTATCAGGAAGTGAAAAGTACCCCACAACCTCCAGTATTGAATTATTAAAGTTAGGGAGAGGTTGTTTTTTGAGAAAAGGAGAATATGAAATTGCTTTGTGACATTCTATATATTTATTAAATTCTTGGCAGAGGCGCTAGCCTATATTTTTCTAGGGGGAGGGGGGCGGGGAAGGAAGAAAATGGTTCAAGAACCAACTGCATTTCAATACAAGTAAATTAAGGTGGGTTCAAAACCTAAGTTATTTGCGGAATTTTTTATTCAATTGAAGCTGATTTATTTAAAGGCTATATGTTGTTTATGCAGAGAGTACTTGCCAACGTGACACACCAAACAATCAATCACACATCGGCCTATCACAAAGGATAAATTAAGGCCACGTGGAAAAAAAATCAGTCACAAAACTGAGGATAAATTAAGGCCATGTGAAAAAGAAACCAGTCACAAACTGAGAGCTTTTCATGTAAACTGTTCCCACACTATTTAACATCGTTAATGCACCATCCTAATGTTCAAGAACTATATCAATCCACATAGGCGTAAGTAATAAAAAGGCAAACAATAAAAAATCTTGAATACACATAAACACTTCAATTAACAAGCAAAAACTGTTAAACATAACTTTCGATGGGTGTTAAAATAAGTATAAAATATGTATTCAGTAGGTAGTAAATAATCGTTTAAATGTTCCAAATTAAATTAAGCAAATTGCTACCACGTACAAAAACCTTTCTAGCGATCCTTTAAGCTTTGCTAACGTGAGCCTACGTCAACCTTGCAACCTGAAAAAATAATTATGAACTACAAAATTAATAACCTCATACAAGCCAGTACTGCTGGGACAACAGGCATTATAGGGCAGCCACGTATATAATGCAGCTAAAATATCCTCAAATATGATTTGAACGTAAATATGAACGTTATTGCTACAACTAAGTCTTCTACAGTACTTAACTTATTAACAAAATTATTTTCTAACCTGTATATTGTGAACTGAGAATTAACGTCTGAAACACTAACATAAGACTTCGGACGAAAAAAATTAGAGAAATAAGTACTTACCATAACATTTAATGAGTTTTCGATTACCATAAATACACCGGGTCCGTAATGTTTACGATTTTTTTTTTTTTTTTTTTGCCTAACCTAACTAAAACTAAGTGTATTTTGGAGGGGTCCGGGTTAGGGAGGGACCTAGGTGCGTCTCAGGCCGAAGCCTATACGCCTAGTCATGCTGGGATTAGCCATGCAGGGAGAGGGTCGCATGCATCATGTGCTAGGAGGGGATTGGCCAGCCATGGCAGCGATTGGCGCCATGACTAACTCCCCTCACTCTTAAATCTAGACTATAACTAGAGATAGGTTGGGCCCAGGTAAAACCTGCATAGACACAGGGAAAACCCTGGGCACATTCATGCGGGATGCAAATTGGCATGCATTACGTGTAGGAATTTACAGGAGACAGAGGATGGTCAGGATGAAGTGTTGGACAGAGTAGAAAAGAGTCTACCATGCGGGGGTTGGGCACTTGGACTCGTGGTCCGCTTTACTAATTTTCCAGCACTGGATTTAGTGACCAGGGACGCAAGCGCCCCTGGTGGTGAGTGGTTGCACTGACCACTCACTCCGCCGCCAGTCAGCACCTAAAAAACTAAGAAACTAAGACAGAAAACAGATAAATGACTTACAAACTAGGCATTTCGTTACGAAATATGCAAACACCCAACTCATGGATGGACGTGCAGTGCTTAAGATAAAACTACAATAATAACTATAAGTATTATTTTTTATTATTTTAATTTTATTTTTTTTAATTTTTTTAATTTTTTTAAATTATTAATTTCGAAATATATATTTTTTATGACTATTACTTAGTATCTAGGACTTATTACTAATTTACAAATCTCTAATATCTACTACTATACTACTAGTTAAATATAGAGGAACTGTCGGTGTATAAAGTTACAGGTGAATTAAGTCAAGACCTATTCGCATTTTGGTATTTGTTAGAAGCTTGCAATTCAAAATCCCATGCCTTTCAGAAACACAACCGGCACTGGAGGTGAAGCCTGCCAGGCGGGCCATGCCCATCGGACATAGGGAGTCAGCCCTAACAGCACAGGCAGTGAACTCCCGGGAGTCAAACCTACACCTGCGTGCTTCGGACCATTTTGAATTAGCTAATTATTTCATTAATGTCTATAATTAAAGTTTCAACTCGCGGGAGACTGATTGGCCGGTCGCTCAGCCAGCCACAGCACACTACGGAGGTCTGTGAGCCAAGATTGAATTTGGCATTTTATATTTTCCATGCAACTCTGGATCTTGTTCGCCCAGTGATGAAATATATGGGTTTCTGCTTATGGCACATTTATCATAGAATTTTTGCGCAGTTCGGAAATAATAATGTTTTAAAAGTTCGAGTTTGAGCTCTCTGTGCATAGCCCTTACGGGGCAATACACAGGCGCATCTGTCGCAATACGAATACTCTTATTCTGAATTCTCTGCAGCTTGATTAAGTGAGATTCCGCTGCTGTTGCCCACACCGGCGCTGCATACGTGATTATTGGTTTTATTAGTGCGTTATAAATTATTATTCCGTTTTTAACAGCGCTACCTAAACGTCTGCTCATGACGGGGTAGAGGGCCATGAGCCTAGTGAAAGCTGTTTTTCTTTTCGCCTCTATGTGATCGCGCCATAGTAGTTTCCTATCCATGTGCACGCCTAAATATTTAACAACATTTTTGTGGGGAATTTGCTCATTGAAAAGTGTTAGTCGTGGTCTATCTTTGAGTGGCGGGAGATGTTTACGCGTAAAAACTATAGCTTCTGATTTAGTAGGGTTTACCTTAATTCGCCATTTTGTGCACCACTGTTCTATTGAATTTAACGCGGTTTGCAATCTGTCTGCTGCGAGTTCTAGAATACTAGATCTGCTAAACAACACCGTATCGTCCGCGTAGCAGCCAAACTGAACTGATCGGTGTGCGGGCTTAGGCATATCATGGATATAAATATTGAATAAAACCGGCCCCAAAATGCTGCCTTGTGGGACTCCTGCTTTAATTATTTTTAAATCGGACTGTGCTCCTTCTGTCGTGACTCTAAACGATCGATTTTCTAAATACGAGGCCAGTAATTTAATATAACAATCGGGGAAGCCAGTTTTATATAATTTATAAATTAAGCCTTCATGAAGTACTCTATCAAAGGCTTTTTCTATGTCCAAAAACGCTGCGAGATTATAGCTATTCTGATTGAACGCAGTTATTATATGTTCTGTCATACGGACCAGTTGATGCGTTGTTGAATGCGCGCTGCGAAAACCAAATTGTTCGTCCGGCAGTACGTTATTTTCTTTAATGTGAGCATTTAGTCGCTGCAGAATTATGCATTCGGCTACTTTTGACAATGTACTCAGCAGACTAATGGGCCTATAATTTTGGGGTAGTGTCTTATCTTTTCCGGATTTGTGAAAGACTATCACATTCGCTTCTTTCCACTGCAATGGAAAATACTGTAGTTTAAGTATTCCATTTATTAATTGAGCTAGGTATTCCAAAATTTCGTCGGGCAGTTTCTTAAGGACTACTGCCTGAATGCCATCGTTTCCCGGTGCCTTACGTGGTTTCATACGCCTGATAGCCTGTTTAACTTCCTGAGATTGAGTTAAGTAAGGTTTTGAAGTTAAAGGCTGATTAAGTTTAATTGTAAGGTCTCTGTATATTCCGGCATTAAATTGTGGGTCACAGGGTTCGATATTAGGTTGAAAGGCTAATTCAAGGGTATTCGCGAAGGCTTGTGCCTTGTCTGTCGGTGTAAAAGCGAACCCAGTGCGAGTTTGTAGCGGAGGTATTTTATCTATCTTATGAAGGAATCGCTTTGTCATACTCCAGGTGCTACCATCTTGCACCTGTAGCTGAGAGACTTTCGTCTCCCATTGGCTGTTCCTCCAAAGAGTTATTTCATCGGAAATTATTTTCTGTAATTCATTAATTCTCGCTTTAATGTCGCGCTGCCTACGTCGAGTATATTCGCGCCTTAATCTATTTTTCTGAGAAATTAAATCCCTAATATACACCGGCAGTTCATCTTGCTTAAATCTAACCACCTTTTCTGGGATGCACGAGTTAATTGCAGTTTGAATTTTAACTGTAAGTTCAGTGACTGCTGATTCGATGTTATCTTTCGTTTCGAAGTTGGCAGCATCGGCTGCAGGCAAATTATCGACTAAATACGTCTGAAAGCCTCTCCAGTCGGCTTTCTTGTAGTCTTTAATTTTTCTCGGAGGACTGATGTCAGTGTCCACGTCATCGAATAGTATATGTACTGGAAAGTGGTCAGACGACATTTCGTGAAAGACTCTGAGTTCGAATCCCGTTTGAACTCTTTTATTTAATGCAATATCTAAAATATCGGGGTTGTGCCTTAGTACTCCGCTATCGTGAGTGGGCTCTGAGGGAGCATGCACTTGATAATTTTTGTTAGACTCGTGTCTTTGCAGCAGTAGGCCATTGGCTGTATTGCTCCGACAGTTCCAGTCTTTATGCTTGGCATTAATATCGCCGACTGCTAGGAATGTGGGAGCTGAGCCATATAAGATGTCCAGCTCGTTTTCAGTTAGTGACCTGCCCGGTGGTGCATACATCGAAATAAGAACTATTTGTTGTTTATTGACTTTAAAAGTAATTGCAACAGCTTCTAATTTATTAAATTCAGGTAAATGAAATTCACTATGTTGTATACTTCTGTGGATTAGTAGGGCAACCCCTCCACTTCTGGTATCGCGGTCGCGCCTATAAATAGTGTAATTTAAGATAGTTAGACGATCTGTTGGAATTAAGTGTGTTTCGTTTATCGCCGCGATTCTAATATTATGTTTAATTAAATGATCGGTAAATTCGATTATTTTATTTCTAATTCCTCGTGCATTCCAGTAAAGGATGGTACTTAATCTACTGTCTACGGGGGTAGTATTAATGGCAGAACCTAAATTAAGGGTGTGCGGCATTAAAGCTGGCCGCTAATGCTGTCACGAAGCCCGTGGTGGCTTTTATTTTGTCCTCTATTGACTTGGACGGATTACACCAAATAGCCATTAAAATGCACATTGGTTCCAGGACGTGTGCAAGGTTAGGGTCCTGTGCAATGGCATCCGATTGGCCTACGAGCTTCAGAAAGTCACTCGCGCCCATCGCTGGATTCTCCAAGGGTTTTAGCTGCGGTGAAGCAGTTGGCAATTCTGTTGGTGAGTCAGTCTGCACCGGGCTGGCTTGTTTCCCAGGCGCGACTTTCTTGGAATCACAGGGGGGAGGCAAGGGCGCCCATATGATAATTTGTAGGGGGGGGCCAGACTTAGGGGTATGAAGTATTTTTAATATTTTGGAAGACAACTGCGGCTTGTTACTAGCCATAAAATAGTTCCAGTTCTGACCCTATTAAAATTTTTTGTCCTGTTACTAAAATACTAGACTACAGTACTCATTCGCCATAAAAAATCTATATTGGCTTTTTTATTAATTAATTATTAACTATTTAATTGAAACAAATGAATTTTTAGCAACAAAAATGCAGGAATACAGTCCTTATACTTTTACAGCGTCTCGGGTACACGGATATCAAGAATACAGTCCTTCAACTAATTGCTCTCTTTACCCATAAATAAATGTCGCGTACAAATTAAATTAAAATAATTATAAAGTTTAAAAAATGTTGGTCAAAAGATTCAACTTTGGGAGAGAAGCGATTTAAATATGTTATCACAGTCAGAAAACAGTTGTTTTTAAATGTAAGACCTGAACTACGCTTATAATTATAGTCAAAAATTGTTTCACAATTAAATGTATATTACTATGTTTCGATATGAATCATAATTGCTTATCATTTAGAATTAGCACAGATGGATTCAGTAGTCGAGGACTATAAGTTTATTTAGTGATAGAAAAGCGCAGAAAAAATTAGTTTATTATTTAACTAGACAATTTAACCAAACAGTATTTAGAGGTTAAGGAATTAAGTGACACCAAAACCAATGAAAATAATCGAAAATTTCTAAATGCTGACATAACTCATATATCAGCTTTCCACAGAAGAGTTTAGTTCGGCGCAATTAATCCACACAAAACAACTGGACACTATGTCGACGCATATTTTAAGAATATAAGAAGATCCACGTCGCAGTATAATTTTTTTTTTCGTGTCGTGTGGTGCGGGCCCCCATTTGTGGTGCGGGCCCATAGGCTACAGCCTAGATAGCCTGCGCGTAAATACGGCCCTGATAAACCCTTAAATAACATGTTCAGTACTTAACTTCAGAATTAAGAGTACATTAGAACCTCGATTTTACGGAGCCCGGACTCAACGAAGCCGCGATTTTACGAATACATTTTTCAGGAACCATCTAAAATTCGGAAAATTTGACACCAAAATATATTTAATAAAAAATTAAAAAAACACAATGAAAACATATAAAAATATTAATTTTAATGCACAGCGTATTCATATTTTTAAGCTAATACTACATCCATTTACCGTTAGTGAATATTGTATACGTTATTGCGTCATCAAACTCAAAATCGAAAAGAAAAAAATGGACTAGGTACACTATTTGTCGCAAAGTTCGAAATTTCTTCGATTGAAAAATTATGTCAAGGCTGTAAAAATATTAATTTTACCGCAAATGAACTATACTCAACATTCCTTACCCATTCCAACATTTCCAGCTCGTGAGCATAGCAACTGAGCTTCAAACCTTGTGAAGCGTGAGAGAAAGAAACGATATTGAGTACCTAGCTACTTCCTCTCCTTTCCGCTAATATCCAGCAACCCATGCCATTAGGCATTATCTTGACATGTGTCGCATTCATTACCTTCGCTGCATCGGTTTCCCAGTAAAAAACGCTCAAAAATGGTATAAGTGACGCAGCAAGTAGACGTGACGAGCGGGTTTTTAACTAAGCTTTTTTTAACTTACTATACAAACAAATAATTCCCTATGGCTATCACAAATTCAAGGGCTTCTCGCACTAAAATGTACTGTGTTTTTAATGGATGTCTGTCGTTACAGAGCAGCGTTTTTCTTCACCAAATAAGCCTATGATTAGAGACCGTAAATATTCGTGGATTCCTTTCAAGACAGGCTGGAATCCAAACTCGTTTAGCTTAATGCTGCGTCAGTGATTGGACCGCAATTTACCTGAAGGACTCTGAGCCAATGGCAAACACTCAACAAAAGAAGTATCGAATCATAATAATCGCAATAAACAGGTGTCCCGAGTCGGTAGCCAATAGCCAGGTGATATTTGCCCGAGTACATAGAGAATCGTGGAGTATATCCTAGTGGTCATTGAAACCGCGAATTTTTCCAATCCCTACCTATGATCACTTTTATGAAACAATACAGGTGTACACTGAACTGTGTGCTTGTTCTCCTCGATTATGTTACTAAAAGTGCGTTCATTAATATTTTTCAAGCCGATCTGTTAAAGATTAACTGATAAATATGATAAGGTGAAGTCCATAAAAATGCAAGGCAGGGAATTCTTCCAGCTCATCAACCCTACCCTGGATAGTCTCGTCTGTGTTCAGTCGTCTCTGGCAAGGAGTGGACAAGTTTGCAAACTCAAATATAAATTTATTTTAGTAGCACGCGTCTTACGAAAAGGAAAGATATCCAAGAAAGGCATGTCGGACAACCTACTGTCACCACACAAAAGTTAACATGATGCAATGCGTGGTGCAACTGTGTTTAGTCGCTGTGATGTCACTTTTATATCACTCGTGCAATGAGGCAAGTTGTGGAATGCTAAAAAAAATAAGGGGAACGCAGGGGAGGGTAGAGGGCAGACGGCAGTCATTGTTTTTACTATTTTATATTATATATATATTCCGTTCAATAAATTATAACATGTATCTTCACGGGGTGGGGTGTTTAAAATTTTATGAAGATAACGATTTTACGAATGCAATCCAAGCGACCGTGAGCGTACGTAAAATCGAGATTCCAGTGTAAATTGCTTCCGAGTCTACTGAAGGTAGCGGAATCCTTATCCCTTTAAACACTTTTGAAGGGGAAAAAGTGGTTTTCCTCTAAATTCAAAATTCCAACATAAATTTTACGTTGTAGACTTTTCTGAACAATAATTCTTATTTGAGTAACTTTAAAGGTGTTAGCTTACCTTAAAAATTGTGAATATTCTGAGCGGATGTGACGAATGAGGAAAACTAAGAAACACTACATAATAACAATGGTTTTTATCTTTACACTTTTCACTGATTTATTTACACTTAAGTTATCTTTACTGACTGAATACACTAAACTAAATCTAGACCAGATGCATAAAACTGTAGACCTAAAGACTATTGAAAAATCTCTGTTTTGAGATGTTATTTGTGAAAATACACATTATTATGACGAAAAAGTAGCAAAACATTTTGCCGTCTACAAGTACATGTCAACTGTCGCGTCGTCTAACTCTGACTTGTCTAAATCTGTTGCGTTGTGTTATCGAGTGAGCTTGGGCAGGATTACGAAGGGGAATGACTCGCCACGGGCGTTGCGCTTGAACAGCGTTTTCTCCCTGTTCACAACACCTTATATCGCAGCAGCAGAAACTAATGCTTCAACTAACATAAAAAATGAAGTAGACATGTAAAAAACGATATACAATAATATCTTCGTGTTGAACCACTTCTACATAATACCGAATTTAAATAATTTTCTTTAAAGTAAAACACCTGACTACACTATATTTTTTTTCCTTCCCTGAAAGCTAGGGGGGGGCCACGGCCCCCCCCTGCCCCCGGGTATGGGCGCCCTTGGGGGGAGGGGTGGAGTTGGGTGGCGCCTTAGTACTAAGCTGATCCGTCACCTGACCTTGCACCCGGCCTTTACCGTTTTTGTGCCCCGAATGGTGTTTCTTCGGGGGCCTCTGGGGCAGGGGCTGGCCTCTAGGCCTGGGTAGGTTTGCCAAGACAGGATACTCCAGTTCATGTCTATCGCTCAACACTGAATATTGGTTAGGGCTCTGCCATTGTGGGGGGGCGGGGAAGCTCGGGGCTAGCCACGGCTGCCTTGGGGGCTGGGGGCAGTAGCCTGAGGGGCCGGCTTGTTGTGGGGGCGGGCGGACTTGAGCTGCGGCAGCTGCTCGCTTGTTTTCACGCACTGCGCGTTTGGACTGCAGCTCTCTGTCTTTCCGCTCCTGTTGCGGGAGGTGACGCCAGTTCTCCCTCTTGTAGGCCATGCAGCCTCTGTAATTGGCGCAATGCGGGCCTTCACATCGCGCGCACTTTGCCTTCGTCCTGTCACCTCCCTGGGGGCAAACCTCGGTTTTGTGCCCTTGGCTGCACCATCGGCACACAGGGGAGGCTCTGCAGCCTTTTGCGGGGTGGCCAAACCTCTGACAGTTGCCACATTGGAGGGGGCCTTTGGGGTGTCGATAGTCCTCAACACGAATGCTGAGGCCTCCGAATGACTTCAGGTCGTAAATCCTTTCTGGATTTACGGCCTTCGGGAGCTCTACGACTAACTTATTTATAGGCTGCCTGGTCTGCCTGTTGTACAGAAACCAGAAGTTCTGCACTGGAAGCCCCATTGCGGTGAACTCGGCCTGAATGAATTGTTTGTCGGTGCTGCTATGCACTCGACAAAACACAAACTTGTTCGGGATCTCGTCCCGTTGCAGCAGCACAGAGTGTTGCACTCCGGCCTGCTCCAGTGCACGCACTGCCCTGTGGTACTCCTCCACAGTGGCAGTGTGAATCATGAGCTGGTCATGGCCGCGACTGACGCACGACCAGCGCTCCTGCAGTGCTGCATCCAGCACTGTTTTAATGGCCGGGTAGCTGTGGCCAGAATCTACGAATACGTACAGGGGTTTCACCTGCATTTTCTTTGCCTGAGGGGCAGGGTTTGGCGGGGCAGGGCTCGAACCTGCGGACGTGTTGGCGGCCGTTTGACTGGCCGAGTTGTTTGCCCTTCTGACGGGCTGCTTGCGAAGTCGCTCGGCCTGCTGCCTGGCGATCGCGGGGTTCGTCAGTGGGGGGCGCAGTCTTTCGTCCTTTCCTCCCGTTTTTTGTTTTTTTGAGACGACTGTTGTAAAGCCGTCGTCGCTAGACATTTCAGTTTCGTCGTCGCTCGGCAGGGGCACATCGATGCACTCCTGCATCACCTGCTCGTCGCTTAACTGTTCAGTCATGTCGCTAGTTACACCCTACAACGTACTAACACCCACTGACCACGCACCCGGTATTAAGCCGGGTTGTGGCTAGGCTGTAGGGTTAGCTACAACCCGGGTTGTTTTGCACGCTTACACTTCTTAGAAAAACCTGGGAATACCACCTGGCCTGTGCGCGAGTAAACAGGCTGTTCCTGGAATCTCGCAGCTCCGCTTGACGCGTCCGTCCTCGGCCAAGGCTCGAAGCGAACTCGTAATGTTTACGTTCTACAAAAACAAAGCCGAGGAGGGCCGAAGCTGAACCCTTCGTGCGTGTTCGGGCATGAACCAATACCTTTGTGCAATGTAGGCTTCCCACTGCAGCTAGTCTGGTAATAAATGATTGTGTAATAAGTATTCCTGAGATCAGAAATTTTTTCGACAATGTTCAAAACCTCTATGTAAATTCAAAGCCATATCAAGATGGACATTGTTGAGAAAATCAGATATGTTAGAAAAAAAATCTGAAAAAGGTGTGCCCAACTAGATGGTCTTCGAGAAATCAAGCCATCAACGCTCTTCGTAGTGGTTATTTTGATACTATGAAAATACTAACTCTATTGAGCTTGGATAGTAAAGACCAAGAAAAGATGGACCAAGCGAAGTCACTTTTAAGGGCCGGTTTTATGACCTCTGGCTAAAGTTCCGGCTAAAATTTAACCGCAGGCTAGCTCTTATTTCGGTTTTATGACTTCCTGTTAACGTCTACCTTCCAGTTAAAGTGCCGGCTAACCTAGCGGGTGGATGAACCGGCCGCTAACTGCTTAAACGGAGGCTAAGCAACAGAAAATAAAATGGCGATGTATCAGGCGAGGTTAGTTGTTGTTGTGATGATGACTATTTGAGGAATTCTATTGAATATTTGCAGGATGCGATGGAAAAATTTATTACTAAATGTAAAATGCTTCGCTTTCGTCAAAGTTTTATTAAAAATTACATGGCATGAAAGTGTAGTCACGCTTTTCTATTCTCGTCGAGTCGTGTATTATTATTTGACTTTAATTGATCACGAAGTACATAAACGTATGCTATGTATATAAACTTAAATGTTCCTGCTTAACAATATGTGTAAATAAGTGAATTTTAAAATTGCAAAACGAGGGTTATTATTACCGGTAGGTACCTATAAAATGCGTGTTTTCGTGGAAGTTGTATCTGTGAATTTTTATTCGTAATACAGTGGACATATGCCGGGAATGAAATGCACTTCATACGACTTCAGACGTGGTTATAATTCAATGAATACAATTGAATGTGAAAATAAATGTTACCCAATTATCCCTTGCCTATCTTAAAAACCATTTGGTACTTATTATCTACCTGCCACGCAAGTGAAAAACGAAAACAGCACTGGAATTATTCTGTTTACCGTATCCAAGTTTATCCCTTGATCCTATCGGCATGACCCTTTATATGTTGGTCTTGTTTTACATTATACTTGCTGTTTTAATTTAGAATGTTGAAAAATCCTGTACACAACACAAAATACCTAACATATCACGATGCAAACAAATTATGTCAGGTCTTGTAAAAATATATTTCTTTCGTATACATTTTACAATCATAATTATTTCCCCAGTGAATATATCTAGGATCTCTCGACCTACTAAATTAAAACAGCAAGCATCCTATACCACAAACTAATTCCATCAGGATCGGATTCATTTGGATACGTGATACGAAACTATTAGTACAAAAATGAAACCTACACCAGTGAAATGAAAATCGACAAGTATTTTCCCGAAACGGGGTCTATATTATTTGATTATGAAATAAATTTATGAAAGAAAAAAGTGTTCTCTAGCAAAAATGTCATCCCTATTTATTTGTTGGTATAGAATTACTTCGTTAGTTTTGGCTTAATATATAACCTAACAAAATCATGAGTTCCAATACAAGAGTAAAGTTGAAAACACACGGTTTTGAATCGTAAATTGTAATTTTATGGTTTAATACAAAGCAGGTTTGACGTCAAAGTAGTTTTTGGTTAATTTAATTATATCTGTTGCAAGATAAAGTTCGCGGCATATTTCTTTACTGCAGCTGTAAATATTCCGAATCACAATACAAACAAACAGCTGACTAACATTCTACCAGAAAAAATAACTGTCTTGCAACAAAAGTTACCAAATTCTGTTTTATTTCATTACCAACACACCCATTATTACACCACACGCTTCGTCAGGTTCCGGTTAGCCAACCGCAGGCTAATGCTAGAATCACAATGCCCCGACGGCCCCGACACGACAGGCCCGACAAGTTCAATAGCCAATGAAATACAAGCTCGCCGTGACGTCAGCCCGACAAAATACGCACCCCGACGGCCCGCAAGGAATAGATTCTATTTCTAATTTCGTCGTGTCGGGCTCCCGACAGAAAAGAAAACGGCAACGGAAAGGAAACAGTACAGAACTAAATTTCAAAAATATTTACCTACTTGGTAATTCTTTTTTACTGAAAAGTGAAATTTCGTTTTACGTGTGGGTGAATTTAAAATTTTGTAGCTTGCCTTAGCCTGTTTGTATAAACATAAACAGATATCATCGTGTTTATGGTTAGTGACGTTATTTTAGAATCCATTTTTTAACATTTCGTTTCTTTTTAATTCTTCGCACAGCTAACATCAGGACTATTTTTCTGTCCCTCACTGACATATCTTTATCTTGTTTCCTTGTTACTATAACAAACTACTATTTGTTTTACGAATCAACTTAACCTTACTTCGTATCGCAGACGACTAAATGTTTTTTTGCACTTCAACTGTCAATAATAAATAAAAGAGCCTACTTTTTTTTAGCACTTTCTATAATGCATTTTAATTGAAGTATTTAGCTTGGCACGATTTGCCGAAGGCCAAATTGAAAATCGTCGGGTTATTTGTGTCGTGGTATTGTGACCCTACGCTTTTAAATCTGTCGTGCTGAGATGCTGCACGACAGTTTGTCGGGCCTGTCGTGTCGGGCCCGTCGGGGCATTGTGATTCCAGCTTAAGTATGGGTCATAATACACCCCTCGTTCGTTAACCGGAGGCTAGCCTTACCTGGAGGCTAGCTAACCTGTAGATTTAGCCGGAGGTCATAATATCGGCCCTAAAAGATTTGAACCATTTCCTAAAGTAATTTTGATTTTGATAGAAAGTGTTCTACTAAAATCAATTGAAATTACCTCTAAAAAAATAAAAAGTGTTGAAGAAGATATAGATATATAGATATAGATATAGCAAGATGCTATTAAATCTCAAAACATAAACAGTAAACTCAGAAAAGAGTGGCAAACCGTAAAAAATGATGCAACTGAGCTTTACTTAAAATTTAATGTTCCGCCCCACTTTCCTGTTCCAAGAATAAGAAGGAAGAAAAGAATGCTTGATGAAAAGCAGGTTGATGATCCAATTATAGATGAAGAGAAGCTTTTTCAAGTTGAAGTGTTCAACCAAAGCTTGGGCATAATAAGAACTCAGGTTACAGAGCGTTTTATCACGGTCAGTGAAATCTGTTCAACTTTTAAGTGATTGAAGCCCTCGTTTTTAATGGACTTAAATGATGAACAAGTATTAGAATCTTGCAAAGTTTGACGCCACCGTCAGTGCTCCCTCTGAGAGCACAGGCCGTTATGTGTCCTCAACACCCGATCAGTGCCGCGCCTCGAACGCGCCCGCGCGGGCAACGTAGTGCAGTGCCCCGAACGGCGTGACGTCAGTCACGGCCTCCTACGTGTGCAAAGCGCCCGGCCGGGTGTGGCACTGCGCAAGGGTATTATTTATTCATGCATTTGAGAAGATAAACATAAACTAATAAGTCTAAAACCATTAATAATTAATGTTAATTTAACTATCATTTTATAAAGGGTTATCATTCACAAAACTGGCCGAAGTCATCTTCCCGCGCTCCGCAGTTTTCCCGCGGAATTTCCCCCCTCCCTGGCCCTGGCGGCCAGGGAGGTTGGTCAGTCGCCATCCAGCACTCGCCCGGGCCGGCAGCCTATGCACGGGGAGCCCTCAACTTTCGCGCCAACATCCAGTAACTACAATAGGTAATTATAGCCAAACCGTTTTAACTTAGCTCCCCGGTCGGCCCGAATCGACCGTTCGATACCCCGCGCGGTCCTTGACTAAAATGTGCAGTCCAACACAGGACTTTTAATATCATACGTAATTAACTAGGTGACCCATAGTGGCACCTGCGCCTCACGCTGTTCAGTCCCACATCGGGACATAGTTCATCGCCCACGCAGGGCGGCACTGCGCCAAACGCGATATCAAACATTCAGACGAGTCAGTAACTGGGACGTGCCACGGCCACATGTGTGATATCCTGCAAGATTCCACCGTGTCCGTACCCAGCTTAACGTGGCCCTCGCCACCACGCGGAGTAGCCGCCTTTGTATATCCACCTGTGCGGGACTAACCACAGTGATTACAGTGTTATGTGTTATCTTAAGTAATTTTGCGGGACCTATCGTCCACGCATTTCACGCCGCGTCCACGTACTTTCACATAAGCCGGAGTATGTTCATCGTGCGCGGAGCTTAGGTCGACAATGAAGCGGCCAGTTACGTGAGCGTGTAACGTGTAGATTGTGCGACGGAATAAAACAGCTAACATTACGTGTGTGTTTTATTAATAAGGCGTCCTGGGAGGCCATAACAGCCCGGGGGGCCCTTTGTCGCCGCGTCCCTGCCTGCAGCCACGAGGCCAGGAACCCCGCCCTTGAGATCCAAAATTAATTAAACAGTTTAGATTCACGTAAAATTCAGATCAGGCAACGGGGATGGCGTCAAAATGGCGCCCAACTAGTGTGGCTAGAACATCACCAAACTCTTTCGACAAACAAGCCAAGAAAACGAAACGGAAAAATTAGCAAACAAAGGGCTCGAGTAGGGATAAGTGCAACAGCGCGCAACGTGGCAACACAGCGCGGCAGAGCGGCGCCGCGCCAGCACGATAAGCCGGGCCGAGACCAGACATCACCCCTCCCTCGCCCCTCCACCCGCGCTATCCACTCGCCTACCACCCCCGCTCGACACATCCACCCCCACCCCCTCATCACCCTCACTCTTCACCCCTCAGCACCCTCGCTCTTCACCCCTCACCCGCCTGCATAGCAACCCCGCTCCCCACCCCGTGCCCCTCCTCGCACACCGGCAGTCAGCTGTGAACAGACGTCATGCAGCCACGCCGCCACGGGCTCCCGCGAGGCAGGAAGCGAGCGAGCATGGAAATGAACTCTGTTGGTGAGGGGAGGCGAACCCCCCTACCTGCTCGCGCCCAGCCATCGACGTCCCCACCCGCCGCTCGGGTCGGACAGCCGCGAGCCAAGCACAGTGGAGCAACAAGGTCATAAGTCACCACGAGTCTGAAGATGAACGACTTCCAGGAGGCCTACGAGGCATGGGCAAGCGAGGGCTACCCATGCCCAGGGTACAACTGGGAGAACGAAGAACAGGACGAGTGGGAGGATGACGTCACCGCAGAGTACACTGAGGGGCCGGAAGTAGACTGGATGCCGCCACGACTGTACCACATGACACAGCACGCATCGCCGCTTCCACACACGGCCAACCATCATGCCGCTGTCGCGGCCAAGATGCCGCCCACTTTAAGAACGACCGAAACGCCCGTCCGCACCTTGTCGCCGCCCCCGACGCTGACGCCGCCCCCGCCATATGGGGCGGAGACGACATCACCACAGGCGGAGAAAGGCACGCCCATCCAGCCCCTGTGGTACAATTGGCACGCGGGGATCGGGTGGACACGTCAGGCCGATGCAGACGCGCCGCCTCCGATGCCGCCCCCTGCCGCTGCGCAGGTGGCGATCGAGCCAGCGGACACAGCCACAGGGAGATACAGTCCGGCAGATCACCAGGTGACGGATCACACGCAGCACCACTGCGGATCCCGAACACCACCTCCGGCACCACCGACGACGCCGCCCCCAGCCACTGAAGGAGCGACTGGCGCGGCCGCAAGTCTCAAAACTGAAACTTCGTGACAACGTCGGCCGGATCACCAGGTGGCGGATCACACGCAGCAGCACTGCGGATCCCGAACACCACCTCCGGCACCACCGACGACGCCGCCCCCAGCCACTGAAGGAGCGACTGGCGTGGCCGCAAGTCTCAAAACTGAAACTTCGCGACAACGTCGGCCAGATCACCAGGTGGCGGATCACACGCAGCACCACTGCGGATCCCGAACACCACCTCCGGCACCACCGACGACGCCGCCCCCAGCCACTGAAGGAGCAACTGGCGCGGCCTCAAGCCTCAAAACGGCCACTTTGCGACACCGTCGGCCGGATCACCAGGTGGCGGATCACACGCAGCACCACTGCGGATCCCGAACACCACCTCCGGCACCACCGACGACGCCGCCCCCAGCCACTGAAGGAGCATCTGGCGCGGCCGCAAGCCTCAAAACGGCCACTTTGCGACTCAGTCGGCCGGATCACCAGGTGGCGGATCACACGCAGCACCACTGCGGATCCCGAACACCACCTCCGGCACCACCGACGAAGCCGCCCCCAGCCGCCGAAGGAGCAACTGGCGCGGCCGCAAGCCTCAAAACGGCCACTTTACGACACCGTCGGCCGGATCACCAGGTGGCGGATCACACGCAGCACCACTGCGGATCCCAAACACCACCTCCGGCACCACCAACGACGCCGCCCCCAGCCGCCGAAGGAGCAACTGGCACGGCCGCAAGCCTCAAAACGGCCACTTTACGACACCGTCGGCCGGATCACCAGGTGGCGGATCACACGCAGCACCACTGCGGATCCCGAACACCACCTCCGGCACCACCGACGACGCCGCCCCCAGCCACCGAGAGCGCAGCTGACGCGGCCTCGTGTCGCAAAATCACCACATCGCGACCTAGTCCGGCAGATCACCAGGTGGCGGATCACACGCAGCGCCAATGCGGATCCCGAACACTACCTCCGGCACCACCGACGATGCCGCCCCCAGCCGCCGAAGGAGCAACTGCCACGGCCGCAAGCCTCAAAACGGCCACTTTACGACACCGTCGGCCGCATCACCAGGTGGCGGATCACACGCAGCACCACTGCGGATCCCGAACACCACCTCCGGCACCACCGACGCCACCGCCCCCAGCCGCCGAGAGCGCAGCTGGCGGGGCTGCGTGTCGCAAAACCACCACATTTCGATCTGGTCTGGCAGACCACCGGGTTGTCGACACCGTGCCACAAGGCACCGAGGCGGACTTGACAGCCACGACGCCGCCGCCGCCCCCGACGCCGCCCCCAACTGCCGTGAAGGCTCACGGGGGGTGGGCGCGGTGCAAACCGGCCGTGCTGCCACTCGCGCTGCTGAGGGCGCCACCACGCACGCCACCTGGGGCGCACAGCCACCTGCCGCTGAGGGCACCACCACGCGCGCCACCTGGGGCGCGCCGCCGCCTGCCGCTGAGGGCGCCACCACGTGCGCCACCACGCGCACCACCTTGGGCGTGCCGCCGCCTGCCGCTGAGGGCGCAATCCTTGGGCGCGTCGCAGCCTGCCACTGAGGGCGCCACCACGCGCACCACCTTGGGCGCGCCGCCACCTGCCGCTGAGGGCGCCACCTTGGGCGCGCCGCAGCCTGCCGCTGAGGGCGCCACCTTGGGCGCGCCGCCTGCCACTGAGGGCGCCACCACGCGCGCCACCTCGCGCACCACCTTGGGCGCGCCGCCGCCTGCCGCTGAGGGCGCCACCACGCGCGCCACCTTGGGCGTGCAGCCGCCTGACATTGAGGGCGCCACCTTGGACGCGCCGCCTGCCGCTGAGGGCGCCACTTTGGGCATGCCGCCGCCTGCCGCAGAGGGCGCCACCACGTGCGCCACCTTGGGCGCGCCGCTGCCTGCCGCTGAGGGCACCACCACGCGCGCAACTTTAGGCGCGCCGCCACCTGCCGCAGAGGGCGCCACCACGCGCGCCACCTTGGGCGTGCCGCCGCCTGCCACTGAGGGCGCCACCTCGACCATGCTGCCGCCTGCCGCCGAAGGCACCGCCACGCCGCCGCTGCCCACCTCGGCCGCCGCTGACGCACAGGTACCCGACGCCACCCCATGGACAGCCGCTCCGGGTCTACCAGGTCAGTGTGCCGGCGTATCTATAAGTGTGTGTGTAAGGTGTTGAGGCACAGAACGGCCTCGTCGAGGGGTGGGGGGGGGGCATTTGACGCCGCCGTAAGTGCTCCCTCTGAGAGCACAGGCCGTTATGTGTCCTCAACACCCGATTAGTGCTGCGCCTCGAACGCGCCCGCGCGGGCAACGTAGTGCAGTGCCCCGAACGGCGTGACGTCAGTCACGGCCTCCTACGTGTGCAAAGCGCCCGGCCTGGTGTGGCACTGCGCAAGGGTATTATTTATTCATGCATTTGAGAAGATAAACAGAAACTAATAAGTCTAAAACCATTAATAATTAATGTTAATTTAACTATCATTTTATAAAGGGTTATCATTCACAAAACTGGCCGAAGTCATCTTCCCGCGCTCTGCAGTTTTCCCGCGGAATTTCCCCCCTCCCTGGCCCTGGCGGCCAGGGAGGTTGGTCAGTCGCCATCCAGCACTCGCCCGGGCCGGCAGCCTATGCACGGGGAGCCCTCAACTTTCGCGCCAACATCCAGTAACTACAATAGGTAATTATAGCCAAACCGTTTTAACTTAGCTCCCCGGTCGGCCCGAATCGACCGTTCGATACCCCGTGCGGTCCTTGACTAAAATGTGCAGTCCAACACAGGACTTTTAATATCATACATAATTAACTAGGTGACCCATAGTGGCACCTGCGCCTCACGCTGTTCGGTCCCACATCGGGACATAGTTCATCGCCCACGCAGGGCGGCACTGCGCCAAACGCGATATCAAACATTCAGACGAGTCAGTAACTGGGACGTGCCACGGCCACGTGTGTGATATCCTACAAGATTCCACCGTATCCGTACCCAGCTTAACGTGGCCCTCGCCACCACGCGGAGTAGCCGCCTTTGTATATCCACCTGTGCGGGACTAACCACAGTGATTACAGTGTTATGTGTTATCTTAAGTAATTTTGCGGGACCTATCGTCCACGCATTTCACGCCGCGTCCACGTACTTTCACATAAGCCGGAGTATGTTCATCGTGCGCGGAGCTTAGGTCGACGATGAAGCGGCCAGTTACGTGAGCGTGTAACGTGTAGATTGTGCGACGGAATAAAACAGCTAACATTACGTGTGTGTTTTATTAATAAGGCGTCCTGGGAGGCCATAACAGCCCGGGGGGCCCTTTGTCGCCGCGTCCCTGCCTGCAGCCACGAGGCCAGGAACCCCGCCCTTGAGATCCAAAATTAATTAAACAGTTTAGATTCACGTAAAATTCAGATCAGGCAACGGGGACGGCGTCAAGTTTTAGTACAAAAATACCCAGTTGGTATCTCTTACAACCTAGGCCCATAGGCTGTTAGATTTAAAACTGGTTTTTAAAGTCACATTGAAGAAATAAAATGTGTTAGGGACATAGCGGATACTATAGTAGTGTGTGCACAAGTTAGTTCCAGCTTTCCTAATCTGGTCAATGTGTGCTTAATTTTTTTGACAATACCTGTTACAACTGCAAGTGCCGAGAGGTCATTTTAAAAACTGAAAATCATCAAGAACTATCTAAGAAGCACAATTTCACCGAGCGGTTAAACTCCTTATCAACGATTTCTATGGAATGTGTAGAGCCAGAACCATTGACTTATATGATGCTGCAGTCGTCCGGGTCCTTGTGTTCGAAACCGGGCGTGTGTCCTAGCAGGAAAACTGACTCTTAGTGAAAATGTGTCCGGGAGGGCGCCAGGCTAGCTCTGCGTCAAACCAAATTTGGGTTCTGTGGGTGCGTTGCCCCTGCGTGGCCCGCTAGGACCGTCGGCGAAGTGTGCGGTTGGAGGGGTCCCTGGCTGTTAACACGTCACAGGCCCTGTGCAGCATAACATACTGATTCCTAACTGGGGTAGGGAAACTCAACACAATAATAGACATGAATTCGAACTTTATACTGTCAGTGACATGGCGCGCATGGAGTGTGCGGAGTGGACGTTTAATTTATCGAGAAGTTACAATTACAGTTTACACTTACATGACGTACATTGAACTACCCTATGAAATTACATTGACTAACACACTGTCACTAATATAAGCCCTCACGCCATTCGAGGTTAAGGGGGACGTTGATTGGAGATGGCCAATCCCGAGAATTGCTAGAGTGGCGGCAACCGGTTCCATCTGTGTGGATCGCGGTCTGCAATTAAATTAGATTCAAGTTATATGCGTAGCTGTTGCCAGTGCCTGTGCACTCGGTATTTGCCAAAAATTCACTTGTAGCGGGAGTTGGCCCGTGCCGTATGGTGAACTGCCCCGCGTAATGTCTAGTGCGGGGACTTTATAGCTAAGAGGCTGGGTTAGGCCCTACACCGTAAAAAGGACCGGGGACGCACTGGGAATTTACGCAACGAAAAAAGATTTGGTTTAAATGACTATAGTTACCAGCAGTAAATTTCAGTGGAGAAAAAGGGTGATTACTCCCCGTGGAACGCACGTCCACCTCGGTCCGCGAGTCGCTCGGTAGTAGCATCTGGCCTTGGTGCGAGGGAAGGTCTCAGCGTTCTCTCGCGCCAAAGTTTCTAAAGTTCCGTTATTCGGAAATTATTTTAATAACAAGAAACTGAGAGTGGCTCTAAATTCGTACATTAATTATTAATGATTAATCTAATTGGCAGATACTCTTTAAGAATTATGGTTAACAAATTTACATAAATTAAGTTTAAATGTTCAGAGTCACACCAGAGACTGTTCGTCACTTGTTGACTGCTCCAGTGGCTCCAGTGACATAAAAAACCGCTAGGTAATATTTTTGTTAACACAACACTAATTAATTCAGGCTGAAGGTCGCAAACGGGGCACCCACAAACTTGTTAATATAAGTTCACACGTGAGTGACTCGGGTACTCCTGCGTCGCACTTTCCTTAGGCGGGGTTTTTAATTACTAATGTGGTTGTTATTAAATTATGTTTTATTATTCGTGAACAGGGGTCGCGGTGTTTAACTAATTAAGCATGGTCAGTGGTTCCACCTGGTCCTCAGGGGCTCGCCTGACTCAGGTGGACCATGGCTAGGTGTGCGTTCCGTTAGCGGGGTCGGAAACTGGCGGTTGAAGGTCGGGCTTTGGGGTGGCATTCGGCCGGACGACGTCAATGCCATAACACAGTTTGCAAGTGCCAAGTCATGAAAGAAGCTTCACTAAAACCATTTAAATTGTGACTAGTTAAGCAAGACATATAAAGTATGTTTTTTTTCTAGTGTAAAAATATTATTATTTACTTTTGGATTCACTCTTGTATAATGTAAAATCTTTTGCTTTTTTTATTCATTACTTGAGAAATTTTAATTATCTTACATTGATTAAATGCAATGTGAACTACCTTGTTTATTTATTAAACTACAATTTAAAAAGAAGACTATCTTAATTTATAATATTATGCCTTCATATAAAAGCAGATACCCTTTAGTAGCACAGTATTATTCTTTATGTAAATATACGACAGTTATACAAAAACGTAATCAAATATAGTAGATGGCACAAATTCTGAATCTTGGTCCTGATCAGCTAATGTGGTATTAATTATTTTACAAACATTTCCCAAAATAGATGTCAAATCTGTCCATGATCATTCAATCTCAATAATTTTACTATTTCCTTTAAAAGAAGATAATAGATAAATAAGCATTAAGTTCAGTTACGAAAGTGCCAAGCTTCAGAATTCGTGCTGGATACTATTAATACCTTGTAGACTATTACTAATGATCAACGACGAAAACAAAATATGGTGACTTCAATACTATAAAAAAATGGGTGGGGCTATGGGAGTGAATGTGCCTTGCCCTAGGGTGATGTTGTTCGATGGTTGTGTAATGACAACGTCATGTACTTTGAATTTGGTGCGGCATGGTCGTCACCCCTCCAACTCATTCACCTCCTTTCCCCTTTAGAAACGTCACGATTCCTTCTCCTTCCAACTGGTAATTAATCCCCCAACCTTCAGGTTTACCGCGCTTGCGCTGTTCCCCTTCTGGGGCGCGGCACTCGAGGATTTTCGGCGCTGGGTTTCGAGGCCTGTTTAGTTGTAGCTACTGACAGTGTCAGGTCGTTTTGCATTTCAGCAGCATGTAGTTCCTTTTGTAACTCTTTAAGTCAGTTAGGGGTATGGTGCTTGCGAGCTCTCGGCATGGTAAGCTTCTTCGCGGATCTTGGGTTTGTGTGCTTGGGCACCAACAGGTTGTGGCCATGTTCTTAACATCATGTGATCGTTATGTAGCTTTTTGAATATTGTTCTAAATTATTTATTTCGGCTTGCCACTTGGAAATTACGTTTGGAATTCTGCAATAGGGTAACCATGTCAAGCTGTCTCGTGGTACGTACGGTTTTGTGGCTAAATAATTTTTCAATTCCTTCCTTTTTTTGTTTGTTGTAACTGTATCTTGCTTTGCCAGTTCTGTATTGTTGCATGGTCTACGTTAATAGTTTAAGCAGTTTGAGGCATGATGCGCTGTACCTATTTGACTCTCTCTCTTTTTGTCATTCACAGCTGGCTAGCTTTGCTTTGCGAGAGTCCGATTGCGGGACCTAATAATGGAAAATATAATAGTTTCATGTTATGCGTATAATTTGTACATGTATTGAATGTTACAGTTACAGGGATCAGTATTATACAGTATTATAAGTATGATATGCGAATTATTAAACTATGTAAAAGAATTTTGTGAAAGAAACTATTTTTATCTATTTATAATGTACCTATTTACAGTTGAAAGGATAGTAATTAAAGAAGAAGTAAAGATTAAATTTAACTTTGCTTTTACCTACAATAACGTTATTGTGTACACACCTCTAGTAGCCATTCCTAATCCAGCTTAGGACTTCGTCATTTGTTTTAAGGTACATATTTTGTTTTATGTTTATCCATGAGTGGGTTGGAGGTTATTTGCTGATCTGCAACAAGTACCCTTCAGTTGAGTTGGGGGAGCGGCCCCTTGAGCCATTTCTGCTCCAGGGTGCTCCAAACCTTGTTACGCCACTGGCCTGGCGGGAAACGACGAAAGTCACCCCCAAAACAACCAGTACCAACCAAACCGATGTGGACAGAAATTTCCAAGTGCCCAACCCTCGAATGGTAGACTGGGAAGCCCAGCCCGAGAGTTGCCATCTCGCTGGAGTGGAGTGACTGTGAATAACCAATAACAGTCCGCAGACCACTGGCCGTCCCGGTGGAGTCGTTACCGTGGCTATCGGGGTGAAAGATAGTCTTGATGCTGATCGGCACACAGCTGGAAGTGGATTCGTCGGCGAAGGCACCGCAGGGGAGCTAGATGTGCTGAAAAAATGCTAAGTATAGACGAGCTGCGGGCGGAAACTGGCGGAGCTGCGGAATGCTGCGCGCGCAATGGAACTGAACAGCATCGGAACTCGGAAGGAAGACTTCGGGGACCTTCGGCTGGGGCTACTGTAGGCTGGCAGTAGTAGCCTCGAGCAGCGCGACCTTCAACCGACTCGGGGGTTTTGGGCAGCGAGGTTTGGGAACCTCCCCCACCCTGGCTTGAAAGATACCCTGCTGTCAACCCCATGCGCCCGCAGTTCAAGCCTGTTTACTGGCTCGTCTACCCACCATCGAGAGCACTTGTGCTCTTGGCCATGAGGCAGGCCTTAGCTGCCGGCGAATCAGTGGGTTTATCCGCTTGCAGGGCTTGCCCTGCCACCTTCTGCCACTGTGAATATTGCTAGAACCGAGGCTGTCCCACTGGCCTAGCCGCTCCGGCGCTAGGAGAAGGGAATATTCACAGCAGCCCATTTCTTTTTTACATGTGTCTGCCTGGGCAGCTGAGCTGGGCTGACGAGTGAAGTCGCCCGCCCTTGGTAAATACCACCCAGGTGTGCCCAACAAAATAATGCAGGTCGCAAGGCCCAAGCGCCCAACCCCTTCATAGTTGAGTCTTTCGGTCCCGCCCAACATTTCTTACCTAAACCTTTTTCCTTCTTGTCCAGTAGTTTTCTTGCTTGCTTTAATGCATAATTAATTGATCCCTGCATGACCCAGCCCAGGGGTTTCCCTGTGTCTATGCAGGTTTTACCTGGGTCACTTTAGTTAGCTTTTAGGCTAGGCAACCGAAGGAGCGCCAATTACAACCATGACTGGCCAATAAACCCCAATTAGCACACAATGCAAGCGCCCTTGTTCTGCATAGTAGTGTATAGGCTTCGGCCTGAGGCACACTTAGGTCCTCCCCTAACCTGGAACCCCCACACACCCTTAGATTAACTTAGGCTAGGAAAAACATCCTCTCCCCATTACTCCACTTCAGGACTTGGACGAGCAGCTTGTCACATCTGTGCCTCAGCCGATCATGGGCGAGTTCCCTCTCAGAGTTCTTATTCTTATTGACATTCTATATCAGTGCTAGGTATTTTGTATGTTTGTTAAATTCTGATTTGCTGCTACATTCAAAATTATTGTTTTTTATTTTCACGGGTTCTTTCACTTTAGACTTAATTGGTTCTTGCACCCAAGATAGGTGCCCAACTGGTACATATCGTTGTTTTCTTGTTTTATGTCATGTTAGAAGCTTACATAATGTTATTGTACACACCAATATTATTTAATTGAGACATTATAGACCTTCTGATAGCCTTTACCCCATGTCCAAGTTTAACTGAACACATAATTGCATTTGCTTTGACATCTTCCGGGCTTGCGGCCCCTTTTTGAGTCCGATATGCCACCGCCCAAAAACCACCCACCCTCCATTCAAATCTCCCGCTTACGCGCGCGTCCGTGTGCGTGTGTTGGTCGCCCGGCAAGAGGGCGCTGTAGAGCCAGGGTGCCGCACCCCTAAATATAATTAAATTCATCATTGTAAATTGTTTTATTGTTTCCAGAGTGCGACGTGACAGCAGATCGGCCGGGAGGGTTTTTATGTAATTTTATTTAGAATTGTGTAATTAATTATAAGGACGTTTCCGGATATTCACGAAGCACACGGAAAGAAACCGAAGCCAGACACTGTTTAAATATATTCCTTAATAATTGTAATTTTTATTATCCATTTTTAATATTCAGTAAATGTCACATAATTTATCAAGAATCTTTTTCATGTTACTTTAGTTTCCCGTGGCACGGAATCAAAAATACCAATAACTGCAATTGTTTCGGTGGGAGGACGCCATGTTAGGCTAGCAGAGCCATGAGCTCACCCTAGTCTTCCGCCATCAACGACCGAGAGCAGACGCTTTAGCACTCCGAGGACCTCACCGCTAGTTCATCACTGCTTAGTAATTCTGTTCATCTGTAATTATTTTCAAATCTTTTTTTGTTTAGTCCTCGGAGCTTCTCTCGGTCGGGGGACTGCTTTAATAATTACCTTGTGACCATTATCGGTCTTTTCTTAAGCTTCATACGTAAGTCGAGATGTGACCACATGGTTGGTCACTGCACTTAAAACGATTCGTGCCGCGGGCGTTTGTTACAGTTTAAATTGTGTGTGTGTGTAATCGAAGTTGGCCAAATAAATAAGGGCGTGTAAATATAAACGAATTCTTTTATTTTTAAAAATGTGTGACCATGTTGAGTGTGACGGCGTGTGGGACGCCTAAGAGCCCACTGCGTACGTAATAGCGTGCCCGACGCTGAGAGTGGGCAGGTATTAGTACTAGGTTGGCTTCAGGGGGAAATTAAAATCACGTCTCACATGGGCGACGTCACGACCCTGGTAAAGAGTCTCTCATAGGTCCGTGCCCGTTGCACGGTGGCGCCCTTAAAATCCGAGCATTCACCAAAACCCCCGCTTATTAAAGATCAGAGGCCACGGCCCCGTAACAGCTTATATTTGTATTTATCACCTGTATAATATTGTGTAATTGATTTTTCTTGTAATTAGTTTGTGTGTTCCACAGGCCATGAATATGTACTTGATATTATTGGGGCTTACTATTTATTTAAGCCTGTCGTGGTCTGGTCGACCAGTTCCTGACAATGCTGCTGTACTGCCGGCTACTCAGGGTTCGGTAGAGAGGGGGTTCAGGCCGCGTGGCCGAGGAAATTAGTCTCCAGAGATTAAATGAGAACAACTCTAATAAAGTTTGATGGTCCTTTATGCTCAAGACTCCGAACAATTTACATGGGGCTGCCACGTTTCCGCCTGTGACTATTTCTAGGTGGGTCTAAACCCGGTTCCGCGCACTGTTCTGGTTAAGAAAATTACGGGACGTCCCGCCCGTGATGACTATCACTCCCACGGTAAAGAATATAATTCTTATGACCCGCGCGTGATAGGATGTCTGTCTGACTGTACTCCGCACTGGCCAGAAAGAAATGAAAAAACACAGAACCTATGACTGCGAATGACCAGTTTGAAAAAATAAATCGCGACTCGCCCGAATTAAAAGCAGAACATGCGTGTGCGAATAATAAAAGGAAAACTCGCGACCGTAACTGCAAATCAACAAGCTCGACTGCAAAGTTGAGAAAACGTCTCCGCACGGCAAAAGTCTAGAACCTGTGCTAATATCGCGCCCGCTTGTCTCACCGCCCCGGAGCGGCGTCACCAAGACGTCCGTCGCCTCTCGTGCCGGGTCCACGACTGCCCTCCCACTAGGGCGGAGCGATGACACTCGCGTGACCGCTGTCTGCCGAGTCCTGGCGACGACTGCCTCACACTCCCCTGCCGCGCCTCAACGCCCGCGTATCCCCCCCTTCTCCACGAGCCCGTGGAACACGCTGATTGGTCACAGGCGGAAGCCGCGGCCTTGGCGCCCGGTGAACAATTAAAACTTATAAAATACAAAACCCTTCAATACAAAATTAATTATAATAAAAATATACAAAAAACATAAAGCAAAAATATATTTATAATAAAATAATAAGTCATATCCTGTAAAGAAACACAAGGTCCCACGTCACTGTCACTTGCGTCACACAACACGCTCAAGAGATGGCGCTGGCGAGGCATAACGGCCTGAAGGAGCCGGGGAGACACTTGGGTCGACGTCAAGCCCTCATTTACAATTTTTTATTGCAAGGTACACTACACACATAATACGTACTTATGCAACAACGTACTTCGTGTATATTGAATTGTATGCTTGTGGAGTATATTGCCCATGTTATATTCTGATATTTAACTGTGGAATAAAAAAACTGTCAATGAATATTTTCTTTTCACTGAAACAATTAAACATTATAAGGATACCAGTGAAAATTACAATCTATCTCCAACTTCAAGGTTTTTTTTATTGGTAAAACTTTACCGGTTCGTATATATGTCCATCACAAGCTCTGGAACATCCTTTGACGGGGATAAGTCTTTGTACCTTCAGTACATGTAAATAAAAATATCTAATATATATTTTTAGATATGTTGAAATACTCTTTGAATAGCTCATTATTTTTAAAAATTGGGTATGATTTTTCTGATGACACAAATAATAATTTTCATACTTCCACAAATTAATGTGCCACTTAAAATAACCGACACTGATCACTGAAAAAGTTTCACAATAACTAAAAATTAATGTACCAGATACACAATCATAAAAATAATTTAATTAAAATAGGAAGAAAAATTATTATTTTTTTGAGAAATCTGATTTTTCTCAAAAAAATTGGTTGTCTGTAAAGTCGATTAACGGACGATAGTTTAACGTTGACGTCGTCCGGCCGACGACCACCCCAGAGCCCGACCTGCACCCGCCAGTATACGCTCCCGCTAACGGAACACACCCCTGGCCATGGCCCACCCGAGTCAGGCGAGCCGAACAGCGATTAAAGGCAAACCCACGAAAACCTGAGTAGACAAGAGAAGAACCGTACCCATTCCTCCTGGAACATTAAATTAGGATTTTAGCGACAGTAAAGTCTCTTCCAGACACACCCATTTAGAGTCTAGCGTAATGAGGTCAAACCTGGCGCAAGAGAGGCCGAGCCTCCCTCGGACGCCATGCCAGTTCGGCAGTTCAGCACAGCTCACGGACCGGGGCGGACCTACGTCCCACGGAGGGGCAACAGCCTTTGTCTTCATCGAAAGTAACGTCCGGTAAATATAGTCACTAATTAACAGAACCCCCTTTTTTTTACTTAACCTCTCCGTGAGTACCCGGTCCCCCTTTTCGGTCCAGGACCTAGTCCGACCGCATCAGTTTAAAGACACCCCGCACCACACTTGGTCAGCGGGGTTGATCTTCAGTATACGGCACGGGCCGCCTCCCGCAACTTACAGAACTTTACTTAAGGTCACGCGCAC
Source organism: Bacillus rossius redtenbacheri (assembly GCF_032445375.1). Lineage (NCBI taxonomy): Eukaryota > Metazoa > Arthropoda > Insecta > Phasmatodea > Bacillidae > Bacillus > Bacillus rossius. The sequence continues at coordinate 10,119,789 of NC_086337.1, forward strand.
GGCGCTGACCACAAACCCGCAAGGGAGCTTGGACAAACTTAATTGCGGTGCGTGTTTCACCACAGTGGGCACAACACCCACGCAGAGACATTCATATACGGGATTGGCCGTCTCCAACCGTCCACCCCTTAATTCAGTGTATTTTGTTTTCCGGATTTGGTATTACTAACTTACGTTACCCGAGTAACGAGTGCCACGTAACTTGTGCGCGCCCCTTAATTCAGTGTATTTTTGTGTCCCGTATTTTGTATTACTAACTTACGTTACCCGAGTAACGAGTGCCACGTAACTTGTGCGCACCCCCTTAATTCAGTGTACTTTTGTGTCCCGCCTTTGTGTTACGAAATTACGTTACCCGCGTAACCAGTGAGACGTATGAGACGTAACAGCGTCCGAGGCCCACGTAACGCGGAACACAAACAATACGGCGCCACGGAATAACGAGTAAACCCCCCCCCCCCCGGGGACCTCTGTAGAGTGTTGTATTGTGTACGACTCGCTCCTATGAATAAAAGGTACGACACCGCCACCTCAACTCCATGTCTCTTATTTAAACATCATCTCACGCAACACCGCCGCCGGCACTAGTGGGCCACGCAGGGGCACATACATCCACGACCCCAAATTCACGACTAGAGCCGAGCTAGTCTGGCGCCCACCCGGACAATACGTATCAAGAACCGCCTTTTCCCACTAGGAGCCACACCGGGACTCGAGCCCGAGACCCCGGACGACGGCAACGTGATGTCATAACAAAACATTGATGAAATGATTGCATTCTTTTATGAATAAAATTTAATCATTTTTATTAAATTATCACTATTTTGTATAGATACAAAGAAGGAGTGAAATGAAACCTATAATTAAATTAATAAATTTACTTTTAGTTGCATTTATTAATTCAAATATATATTACTTTTGAAGTGTCGTGCGCGCTGTATTAATTTTTATAAGTACAAAAATATTTCAGCCACCGGGAATTGAACCGTCAACCTATCGATTGGTAGTCAGCATTGCTAACCGCACAGCCAAGAGGCTACATGTTATAAATTAATAATATTCCACGCACGATATTTGTTTGAATTTATTTTAACTAGCATATTCTCTGTTGGACTCGAAATATTTACACGCTCGTGGGCTCATAACTATAATACGGTGTGTGATTTAGTTGATCAAATAATAACTCATGACAAATAATTACCAATGTCTGACGTCGTCCGGCCGAAGGCCACCGTAAAGCCCGACCTGCAACCGCCAGTATCCAACCCTGCTAACGGAACGCGCCCCTAGCCATGGCCCACCCGAGTCAGGCGAGCGCCGCGGTAATTAGGTATTTCAACGCCCTTCATTAATTGGCAAGACAAACCAAGCCAGGTATACAGTAAATTCACCAAACATTAACGAACCCGCCACATTGAATTAGTAACATCACGCAACACAAGTGCGACGTAGGAGTGCCCGGGTCACTCACATGTAGCTTTCTACTAAAACAGCTGTGAGTGCAACCCTTGCGGCCTTCAGCCTAAATTCAATAGTGAAATATATGAAGTAACTCAAACCGCCCCAAATTAGCATTATCATTGGCCACTGGAGTAGTTATCAAAAAACAGACAGTCTCCAGCTTGACTCTAATATTCAAACTTATTTTAAACAAACTTATTAAATATGTCATTTCTAAAACATATATAGATATTAAATTAATCAATATGATTTATTATGTGAATTTAGAGCCACTTAAATTTAGTTAATTATATAGATTTTTACAAATAACGGAACTTTGGAAACTCTGACGCGACAGGGAGCTCACCCCTCCCCTCGCATCAGGGCCAGACGCCAGTACAGCGCGACTCGCGGACCGGGACGGACGCACGTCCCACGGGGAGCCATCATCTTTCGCATTCATCGAACTTCAATCTGGTAATTATAGTCACAACCGAAACCTTTTCTTAAATACTCCCTGTGTGCGCCCGTTCCTTTTCCGGGATAGGGCCTAACCCAGCCGCGTCAATTTAACACGCCCCACACAACGCATTATGTGGGGCCGTGCAATATACGGCACGGGCCGACTCCCGCCACCACAGAACTTTACTTAATTGCTTAGTGCACAGGCACTAGCTACATCAAAGCGTAGACATGTTCTTAATTTAATAGCGAGCCGCGGTCCAAACAGGTGGGCCCACGCGTCGCACCATACCAATTACAGGATTAGCCGACTCTAATCGAACACTCTCCCTCAGCTGTAACTGGCGTGAGGGCATAATGTCAGTGACGGCACGTCAGAGCGCATAGTATGTAATGGACAATGTATTTTGTATTAAGGAATTCGTGTGACTGTAAGTGCCATGTAGTTTACTAACGTAATTAAAGCCCACTCCGCCCCCTCTGTGCGAGACGTGTGAACGACTGCAAAATCGTGTACATTATTTCTAAAACCTCACAAATCCAGTTAGGGATCAGCGTCCTATGCTGTGTAGGGCCAGTGGGGCAACAAGCATTAGGAATCCCTAGCTTCATCACCACCGCTGCAGTTCCTAGTGGGCCACGCAGGGGCCTTCGAACCTCACGACCCACCTCGTGGCTAACCACCGCGTTAGCCTGGTGCCCTCCCGGACACGTTTCCCAGCAACAGAACAGCCTTCCCGCTAGGAACACCGCCGAGTCTCGAACACGAGAGCCCGGGCGACTGCATGTCAAACTAAAGTGTGAAAAGTATCATACCAGCAATAAATATTTAGTTACACAGCTAAAACAATACTCATACAACATTGTTTAAATATACTGATTTACACTAGTAATTAAAATAATACGTACTTGTAAGAACGCCATTTCCTTGCGAATATACTCCCGTGGCGCGGTGCACAACAATACCCTCGAACCCTCTATGTTGTCGTCTGCCCCAAGCCGTGTGTGGCGACATGCGCAGGCGTGATCCAACCGGAGCGACCCGCCTATCCCTGCAGCATGGTGGGGTGAAACCTGAGCAGTACGCCGCCACGTACCGGCCGAGTTCTCTGTACCGTCCGCAACATACCAGAGAGATGCCATGCATGCGTAAACAGAACACATCCGTAGTGGAACATTCGTAGTGGGACAATTTTTCGTGCGTGCAGCCAGTGTTCATCGATTTATTAGACGTCACGTCAGAAAATTTGAATAAATACAAAAACTTTAGGAAATTGTTATATCATAGGGATATATGGTTTCCTGCACATCAGAGAAAATTCTAGCTTCCTTACGAAACCTGAAAAAAAAAAAAAATTTGTTGTCTGTAAAGTTGGTTTACGGACGATAGTTTAACGTGACGTCATAACAAAACATTGATGAAATAATTGCATACTTTTATGAATAAAATTGAATAATTTTTATTGAATTATCACTATTTTGTATGGATACAAAGAAGGAGAGAAATGAAATTTACAATTTAATTGATAAATTTACTTTTATTTGCACACATTAATTCAAATATGTTTATTAATTTAACGAAGGGATTATTTTAACAATAACTTTTATACATGTTTGCTATTTAACTTCAAGATCGTCGAGAATGTTTTACGCTTTTTCGCAATTACACATTTAACAACGAAGTTTGTTCGTCATGAAGTTAAACGTAGAATTTAATAAAAATTCCCTTGCAATTAAAAAGATAAGAATTAGTAAGTTTAAAAAAGAATTTCTGCTTTAATCTCCAACCCAGATGCTCGTGGTGCACTGGGGGCGAGATTCAAATTCGTCGAGAATATTTTACGTAATTATGTCTTCCAGTGCTCAAAATGATATGCAATTGTGGCCCCGGGCACGAAATTTTATTTAAAATTCATTAATTAATAACACCCCTTGCGATAAACAAAAGAAAATATGTATTAATGAGTGCCTGGTTGCCGCGGAAGCGAGTAAATGGCGCGATTTGTTCGGTTCGCATCCATCACCGTAGATGGCAGCACCGTACGAGAATAATATTATTTCGTTTTTATAATACGATTTTATAACAAATACACATCCCAAATACATAAAACTTATTTATAATGTGTTACAATATTTTTTAAAACATTGTGCAAAAGATCCCGGGTGTAATTTGAATTATTATGTGTAACTGTAAAACACCATTGTTCGTACAAAAACGTATTTGAAAATTCAACATTAATTTTAAATAACCGTACCGATTGTGCTGAAATTCGGTGGACGATTGTTAAATTACATAATATTAATATTTCCAACGACGAAAACATGATTGAAAAGTCAATTCGATGGTTGTTCCAATCGAGTGGAAGAGACATGTGGCACAAGCGTACAATGAGCGCAACAGGAAACATCGTAGTGGGACAATGTGCGTTACGGAACCCTTTTTTGTGCGTGCAGCCAACGTTCATCGATTTATTAGAGGTTGTCACGTCAAAAAAAGTTTGCATTCTGAATTTTTAATACCATTCCACATTAAAAACCTCTCCATTTATGTTGATGGGCCTTTCAAGTCCTGATAGTTCGTGTCAATGGAAGGTAACTGGGTGCCACTGTATGTTTGCTGGGCATATAGACCCAGTGGAGACTATGAAACAGGATCGTGATGTTCCTCGTGTGTGGCTGAGACTCTGTAACAGGGTCGTGCGTCGCTCGTGTGTGGCGGAGACTATCTAACAGGGTCGTGACGTCGCTCGTGTGGCGGAGACTCTGTAACAGGGTCGTGCGTCGCTCGTGTGTAGCGGACAGACTCTCTAACAGGGTCGTGCGTTGCTCGTAAGTGGCAGAGACTCTCTAACAGGGTTGTGAAGTTACTCGTGTGTGGCGGAGACTCTCTAACAGGGTTGTGAAGTTACTCGTGTGTGGCGGAGACTCTCTAATAGGGTCGTGCGTCGCTCGTGTGTGGCGGAGACTCTCTAACAGGGTCGTGACGTCGCTCGTGTGGCGGAGACTCTGTAACAGGGTCGTGCGTCGCTCGTGTGTAGCGGACAGACTCTCTAACAGGGTCGTGCGTTGCTCGTAAGTGGCAGAGACTCTCTAACAGGGTTGTGAAGTTACTCGTGTGTGGCGGAGACTCTCTAACAGGGTCGTGACGTCGCTCGTGTGGCGGAGACTCTGTAACAGGGTCGTGCGTTGCTCGTGTGTGGCGGAGACTCTCTAACAGGGTCGTGCGTTGCTCGTGTGTGGCGGAGACTCTCTAACAGGGTCGTGCGTTGCTCGTGTGTGGCGGAGACTCTCTAACAGGGTCGTGCGTTGCTCGTGTGTGGCGGAGACTCTCTAACAGGGTCGTGCGTTGCTCGTGTGTGGCGGAGACTCTCTAACAGGGTCGTGACGTCGCTCGTGTGGCGGAGACTCTGTAACAGGGTCGTGCGTTGCTCGTGTGTGGCGGAGACTCTGTAACAGGGTCGTGCGTTGCTCGTGTGTGGCGGAGACTCTCTAACAGGGTTGTGAAGTTACTCGTGTGTGGCGGAGACTCTCTAACAGGGTCGTGACGTCGCTCGTGTGGCGGAGACTCTGTAACAGGGTCGTGCGTTGCTCGTGTGTGGCGGAGACTCTCTAACAGGGTCGTGCGTTGCTCGTGTGTGGCGGAGACTCTCTAACAGGGTCGTGCGTTGCTCGTGTGTGGCGGAGACTCTCTAACAGGGTCGTGCGTTGCTCGTGTGTGGCGGAGACTCTCTAACAGGGTCGTGCGTTGCTCGTGTGTGGCGGAGACTCTCTAACAGGGTCGTGACGTCGCTCGTGTGGCGGAGACTCTGTAACAGGGTCGTGCGTTGCTCGTGTGTGGCGGAGACTCTGTAACAGGGTCGTGCGTTGCTCGTGTGTGGCGGAGACTCTCTAACAGGGTCGTGCGTTGCTCGTGTGTGGCGGAGACTCTCTAACAGGGTCGTGCGTTGCTCGTGTGTGGCGGAGACTCTCTAACAGGGTCGTGCGTTGCTCGTGTGTGGCGGAGACTCTCTAACAGGGTCGTGACGTCGCTCGTGTGGCGGAGACTCTCTAACAGGGTCGTGCGTTGCTCGTGTGTGGCGGAGACTCTCTAACAGGGTCGTGCGTTGCTCGTGTGTGGCGGAGACTCTCTAACAGGGTCGTGCGTTGCTCGTGTGTGGCGGAGACTCTCTAACAGGGTCGTGCGTTGCTCGTGTGTGGCGGAGACTCTCTAACAGGGTCGTGCGTTGCTCGTGTGTGGCGGAGACTCTCTAACAGGGTCGTGCGTTGCTCGTGTGTGGCGGAGACTCTCTAACAGGGTCGTGCGTTGCTCGTGTGTGGCGGAGACTCTCTAACAGGGTCGTGCGTTGCTCGTGTGTGGCGGAGACTCTCTAACAGGGTCGTGCGTTGCTCGTGTGTGGCGGAGACTCTCTAACAGTGTCGTGCGTTGCTCGTGTGTGGCGGAGACTCTCTAACAGGGTCGTGCGTTGCTCGTGTGTGGCGGAGACTCTCTAACAGGGTCGTGCGTTGCTCGTGTGTGGCGGAGACTCTCTAACAGGGTCGTGCGTTGCTCGTGTGTGGCGGAGACTCTCTAACAGGGTCGTGCGTTGCTCGTGTGTGGCGGAGACTCTCTAACAGGGTCGTGCGTTGCTCGTGTGTGGCGGAGACTCTCTAACAGGGTCGTGCGTTGCTCGTGTGTGGCGGAGACTCTCTAACAGGGTCGTGCGTTGCTCGTGTGTGGCGGAGACTCTCTAACAGGGTCGTGCGTTGCTCGTGTGTGGCGGAGACTCTCTAACAGGGTCGTGCGTTGCTCGTGTGTGGCGGAGACTCTCTAACAGGGTCGTGCGTTGCTCGTGTGTGGTGGAGACTCTTTAACAGTGTCGTGCGTTGCTCGTGTGTGGCGGAGACTCTCTAACAGGGTCGTGCGTTGCTCGTGTGTGGCGGAGACTCTCTAACAGGGTCGTGCGTTGCTCGTGTGTGGTGGAGACTCTTTAACAGTGTCGTGCGTTGCTCGTGTGTGGCGGAGACTCTCTAACAGGGTCGTGCGTTGCTCGTGTGTGGCGGAGACTCTCTAACAGGGTCGTGCGTTGCTCGTGTGTGGCGGAGACTCTCTAACAGGGTCGTGCGTTGCTCGTGTGTGGTGGAGACTCTTTAACAGTGTCGTGCGTTGCTCGTGTGTGGCGGAGACTCTCTAACAGGGTCGTGCGTTGCTCGTGTGTGGCGGAGACTCTCTAACAGGGTCGTGCGTTGCTCGTGTGTGGCGGAGACTCTCTAACAGGGTCGTGCGTTGCTCGTGTGTGGCGGAGACTCTCTAACAGGGTCGTGCGTTGCTCGTGTGTGGCGGAGACTCTCTAACAGGGTCGTGCGTTGCTCGTGTGTGGCGGAGACTCTCTAACAGGGTCGTGCGTTGCTCGTGTGTGGCGGAGACTCTCTAACAGGGTCGTGCGTTGCTCGTGTGTGGCGGAGACTCTCTAACAGGGTCGTGCGTTGCTCGTGTGTGGCGGAGACTCTCTAACAGGGTCGTGCGTTGCTCGTGTGTGGCGGAGACTCTCTAACAGGGTCGTGCGTTGCTCGTGTGTGGCGGAGACTCTCTAACAGGGTCGTGCGTTGCTCGTGTGTGGTGGAGACTCTTTAACAGTGTCGTGCGTTGCTCGTGTGTGGCGGAGACTCTCTAACAGGGTCGTGCGTTGCTCGTGTGTGGCGGAGACTCTCTAACAGGGTCGTGCGTTGCTCGTGTGTGGCGGAGACTCTCTAACAGGGTCGTGCGTTGCTCGTGTGTGGCGGAGACTCTCTAACAGTTGCTTGCATTACTCGTGTGGCAGAGCCTCTCTAATAGGGTCAAAGCAATCTTCATTAACGTTTTCCCACAATGAAAATAACAAATGATCTTGGGAATCCCCTTTCCATTCACTACTAGAATCTCGGAAACTTTGAAGCTTACCGAGTTTTCTCGTATAACCGTCGCACATTTTATTCTAAAATCAAGTTTGAAAAGTAGGGGTGCGACGATTATGCGGAAAAAAAAATTTGTTAGGTAAAGTTATTCATAAAAACAAAACCAGTTCATGGAAAGTACGTTTATTTAAAATAAGGTGGTGTATGCAAGACCACGCCAAACAATCTATATTAATATTTCCTTAAACAAAAATCTTTCTTCAACTTTAAATAGAAAAACCAAAACTCTAACGCGAACGCAAGTGACTTGAATCTGACCTGAACTAACGTGTTGTAGTACACACTTGCCACGAAAGAATGCGGGCTATCAAATGTAGTTAACTCGGCACCTGACAGAGAGAGCGCGTTGCATCCAATCGGCCAGAAATCGATATTCGACTACGTGCGTGCGCTCTATACGGGAAGCAACATAACTAAACATAAATGATGTGCTGGCTACATTTTTATAAGCGGTACGCCGCGGTAACGCAGACAATCAGATAAAGGAAATACCGTTTAAAAATGTCTTTAAAAGAAAATTTACACTTCAGACAACTTTGTATTTCCGTTAATTAAATAAATAAGTGGTAATGACCGAAAATAAATTTTAGATTATACCTACACCGCGGCGACACAGACGATCAGATAAAGGAAATAACGTTTAAAAAGTCTTCATGAGAAAATTTACATGTCCTACAACTTCGTATTTTACAGTTAATTTATTAAGCAAGTGGTAATGACCGAATAAATATTAGATTTCTACTTTAAAATACATCGTTTTATACGGAAAAGACACCTACACAAAGCGCTCGGCATCTACTAGCGGGACCAAAAAAATCATGCGACGTTTACACGAGAGGTTTTTTTATCCCAATTTTGATAGCCTAAAATATGGTTGCGACGATTATGCGATAAAACACAGTATATTCCCCAATATATTCTTCCAAGAATGCTTTTCCAGCTTGTAGTCGTTCTGAGGAACTTCTGTTAGTAACCATAGGACAAGAATCCATTATTGGAATTTTGGAAATGTCTACAGCTGCAGGATTCCATGGTACAAGTCCACACTAACTAAATCCATTTTTGAGAATAGAAGGTGTAATGCATGCATTTAAAGTTTTTTCCAGCAAAGGTGCAAAGTGGATTTTCTTCAATGTTGGATCAGCTAAGTGTTGCATTCTCCATTGATGCACTTTGAAGCAGTTGCTCCGTATTGTGGGCACTGCACAGCATTCTTTCCCCTCCTTTCTCCTCCCCTCACCACCTTTTCCCTTCCTCACAAAACTCCCCTTCCTAGCTCCTATTCCACCCTTCCCCGCCGCCTCACCAGCGCACTCTGACGAGTGTTTTGTCGGGCCTATATATACTCAGCTCCTAGCTTATTCGTCGCAGTCTCTCGGTCGTCTGACTCGAAGGCTGTCACTGTGGGGGTGGCGCTGCGTTCTGGTATGTACTCGGCTGTGAAACTTAGCTTCTGTATTTAGTATGATCTATTATTCTTTGTCTGCACGTTGTGGCCGCGCCTTCACCTTTGTATTTTTGCCATGATATGTAATGTTTCGTAATTGCTATCTATGTTGGACCCTTCAGGTCAATGTTTGAATCTAGTTTCTTTTGCTCACGCCGAGTACTACCTGAAGCTTGCATAATATTTCTGCGGTTGTATATGGGCATGCCACGATGGCATTCGACACTTCTTGTCAAGCCGCATTATAATCCTTTCTTGATTTTGCCTTCAGCCTAGCGGCCCATATTACATGTGTGCTACTTCTAACGCTTCGCCACCACGCCCGCTTTATCTTCACATTGTTTTAAATTGTTTTAAAGTGTATGATTGAATGATTGTATTATTTTATTCGTTGTGGTTTCCCGCGGGAGCGCACGAGCAGCGCATGATTATTATAAATAATTTATATAACCTTGTTATAATGTTTTCGCTCGAGAGGCAATTTTCTATGAATAAATACTGTTTTGTTGTAATCTCATTTTTATATTTTTTCCATAGCACCTGCTGTCCACTGCCGATGGGGTTTACCGTAAAACCCCCCCTCCATCCCTGTTTTCGGTCTTAGTTGTTGTTTTAAGACGGCTACAACTTCTGCGCTACTCTGCTTCGGCAGTGGTTTTGCTGTGTGTTTTGCTTGTATTTTTTTCATGACCATGAGCGGCTCGGGAGTCGGTTGGATCTACCGGCTTCACCGCGACGAGCTGATACGTTATCTCGAGGAGAACCAGCTGCCTGCCGCAGCGAGTGACACCATGGTTGACATGCGTGCCCGGCTCGTTCAATTCATACGTGAGGTCAGTGCCGTCTCGTCTGGTGTTCCGTCGGTGCAGGCCACACTGGAAGTAAGTCCGGTTCCCGATAATTCCTTTTCCCAAAAATTGTTTTTCTCTGTTCCCAAATCCCTTCCCGTGTTGAGTGGTAGTGAGCCCAGGCTTATTTTAGATTTTTTTCTACAGGCTGAGCATCTTGCTAAATTGAATCTCGTGTCAGCTGGCGCCTTCATGAAGGCTCTGCTTAGTAAGTGTACTGGCGTGTATGTGTCTAGGTTAACAGAGGCTATCGTACAGAAGGTAGATTTCCATACTTTTAAGATGTCGGTACTTCGTGCTGTGTGTCCGCTGCGCGTCATGGACGTGTGTAAGCGTGATTTGATTTTCAGGTTTCAGCATCCTAATGAGTCAGTCAATCATTACATTGATGAATTTGTAACTGTATTCATTAGCAAATGAATACATTGGCAATTCGGAGAGATTGTTTGCAATTAATTTATTCGTCGAATACAATATGCATACATTAACACGAGCGACTACATGACTGTGTTTACATAGGCCGGCCATCTTGACATTACTGGTCTATATTCATGACAGTCACCTATGACGATGTTTTGGAAATTGACATAGCTGAGCCTGAGTTAGTAAAGCTTATTTTAGGCAACTTTGCGCCTCATGTGCTCACCCACTGTGGTATGTTAGCTCCTCCTACCACCTTTGATGACTTGCGTGCTTGGGGTAGTGAGGTAGAGGCGCGGTTATTAGCGGTGTCTGAATACGAGGCTGAGTTCTCGCCTACCCCCAAATCTACGTCCGCGTCACACGTGTGTGACAGGGGATTTCACAGCTTAGAGGTTACCTCAGACTTTCGTGGCAGTGACACACACGATGCTGACTCTAGTGTTTTACGCACATATGGAGATAATAGTCATCAGCATTCTTCTTTTTCGCCTCGCTTTCATGACAGCTCACGTTCGCGGCGTTGGCCACCACGTAGATTTAGCCCAGGAAATGAAAGGAAAAAATGCATAAATGTCGGGAAAAATTAGAGACAAGCTGAACTTTTGGCAGGTGTTAGGACCCAAAAAGAGGTGTATTTTCCCAAAAGTCCCCACCCCTCCCCTTTGTGCTTCCCCCCCTACCCACCCTTAAACATCCGATTTGCAAGCATTTGGATTACCCTTCATTTATCCGTTGTTATTTATAGCAGTCAAATTTTCTATACATCGTTTTATTCCTTATATTATTATCTACAATAAAGTTATGTATAGTTTTTTTCTAAGATTAGCAGTTAACTATATATTAGCTGAGGAATGTCAATTTTTTACAATTTTATGTTAAGTTTGTTAAGAATATTTAAGTTTAAAATTTTAATTTGGGACATTTTCACGAAACACTTAAGATGAAAAGTGTAGAATGATTCTTTAGCTTTCCAACGGTATTAATTTTTCATATTTTGGATGAAGATAACATGAAGTAGAGGGCCGTAAGTAAACCAAGAACTCACCTCTCGCAACCCGGACTTAAAAGCAATCTGCCGCACCCTATTCAATCTCGCTCAGCTGGCCTTAAACGTTACTTGTAATTCTTCCTAATTATTCTAAATAAATTATATATACAATTTTATTTCAGAATACAGAAACAAAGTTAGTTTAATTTTTATATTATTTTTGCCAGTTTTGGTTCGGGGGGGCTTAAACCCTAACCCACATAGGACCAGCCGTGTTCCGGACTGGCAACAACCGGCAGCTGTGAACTAAAATACATGACTGCTTATCCACAGTATGTGATAAAGAGCAATCAGTATAATCCACAGCATCACGGACCACCCACCCACCCACTTCAAGCTGTTGTGACATTTACTGAATTATTCACTTCTTTATGTGCATTTTTCACTTCCAAACTTTGCTATTATTTACACATCATGCTATTTAATTTGTATAGAAAAATTCTACTTACAACAAAAGTACCGGTACTTCAATGTATTTTACAAACAGATCTATTCATAACGTTTTCGACTCAACGCCTACATACATAATTATACATCATCAATTGCATCTTCATCTTCATCTATGGCTGTTGCATTGTTACACGAAAGACCATTGCAGTGTTCACACATAGCTGAGCAATGTAAACCTGTCTTTCGACATCCACAATAGTTCCCACATGCAGATTTACATGAACATGACACTATGTGCAACAGATCGTTTGGTGCAAAAGGTTTAGATGTGGTAATTGGCTTACGTACGTTTCTCTCGCCTCCAGCTTCTCTTACACACTTATCCAAATTAATAAATGGAAGAGCCATGACATATGTTGAGTCACTTTTTCCCCTTCTGCTGTTAATGAGGTTCATGAAACCATTCCATCCTGGTTGGGCATTCATTCCAGAAAGCCAAATAGAGTTTAGAGGAAACATGGTTGCTACTGTGAAGTCTGAATTTTTCAGCTCAGCTTTTATTTCGTTGTAGTCTTTCACAGTAATGCTACTAAGTCCGTTGTGGGCTTTTTTCTTTGGGTAAGATCGTATCCTAATGCATTCTGGATGTTCCAGAAGATTTCCTTGCAACCTTTACTTGAGTTTCAAAACTAGAATCTGGGGTAATAGTTTGGACCCCGCCCATTGCTTGAAACGTGTTGACGCCATCCAGTGTTCGAACATTGACATCAGCATTATCAAAATCATGCTTTATGAAAGCATCTTCATTGACATTTAGTGATCCTGAATTTATGAGAGTATTAATGTACACGGAAGCTTCGTAATTGGAAGCACAAATACCCATAGAATATAGCATGTTGATAAGATGCTTAGATCGATATAAACGATGTAGTTTCAGAGCTAAGCCAATGTGAAGTGGTAACAAAAATGATCTGGGTCTTACAGCTGATATAATAGCATGGTTTATGACTACACATTTTCTGTCTACCATTTCAAACTCTGAAACGTTTTTCTTTTTCGTAACTCTTTGTGTGAAAGCTGCTAATGTATTTGGTATTAAATGTTTTCCTCCACATGTAATGTCATTGGTACCTGGATATGTTTCATGATCATATCCCTTCTTTTGAATATCTTCTTTAATGAAGTCAGCTGCAGCCAATACTATCCTAAGTTTTTCCGTTTCTAGGTTCCTATCTATTTCTTTGCACCAGGTCTCAATAATTTTATGGACAGTATCAGACAAACACACAATGTTCTTTCTACCTGAAACATTGGATACCATAATGCGGCGTTCTTTAAAGTGTTCTAGAAGAAGATTTTTCAGGTGTTTGTCGGAATATGTATATTTTCCCCCTGAAATGCATGCCATTATATCTTGCAACTCTTGAATTGAATATTGGCATTCATCGCTTTGTTCAATGTAACTGCACAACATTAAAACATATTCTTTATACGTCATCGGTCTGCCTACAAATCCTTCACTTGGGTTTGTCTTTTAAAAAGTGTCATGACAGTTTTTATGGTGTCGTGCTTCTGGGGCTACAAGGTCACTTGCATTTAAAATGCGTGCTTTCACTTGATCTCTCCATTCATCGCTCCGATCTTCACATCTCTGCAACAAACTATCTTTAATTTATAATGTTGCTACCATACGAACTTTTTTCCTACGATACAAAGCAATCTTAGAATCGACAATTGCCTCTTCCCCACAAAAAAAATGCAATCTTTTTTGTAGTCAAAATTATTTCCTACACTTCGCAAAACAGGCGATAATGTTGAAGGAATACATACAGCAGGACTTAGTGATAATGTAGTTGCAGCTTTAATACGTGATGGTCTCGTATAGTTTTGCCTACACGATTTGTGTACTCGAACACTTGATTTTTCTTTCAAGTTCTTGTGGAGCCCATCCTTTCGTAGAATGCTTGCTTCTGTTATTGTCTTCAACCCTTTTGTAACAACAACAGTATCTCCTTCCGTATCTTTACCGCATAGAATACAAAGTATACTTAAATGTTCCATTTCAATTTTGGTTAGTGTGAATTCTTGTTATAACATGGTAGGTAGATTCAATCCTGAAACATACGCATCACTTAGAAAGTTGTAGATTTGCAATTGTCGAATAGTAAAAAGTTACCATAGACTGGCAAATGCGCATTTTAATAGTATTCTTATTTACTTAAAATGTAAGTTTGGTATTCTGAAGAACCATTAAAAATATTACGATAAATAGTTACGATGTTGAATTGAATCAGTTTATAATTACATTTTTAAAAAGATTTTACTACAAATCTCACACAAACATGTAAAAATATTTAAGTTATATGATCTATTAATTTCCTGAACTTCAAAAAACAGTGTATTGACACACACATCAATAGGCCTAACGGTGTTTGATATTTGTGTTGCAATAGAAATCACATTTACGTGACACAAATTTAAAAAGTAAGAAAACTGCAATAAAGCCGACATATAGTCTTCTGTGTAAAAATATTTTATAAGATGTCCTGGTGGATCTTAAGACGTGAAGCATCTACAATCGATGCTAATATGCGAATGAAGCAGGGCCGGAGTGCTAGGGTGGATGATAGCACAAGGCTCCGAAGAAGGGGAAAAAAATCGACAGCCGAACATGCAGTGGTACAAATGAAAAAAAAAAGGTGTGGTCCTATCCGGGAACCAAACCCAAATCGTCTTGGTAGGAGAACAGCACTATAACCACTGAATAGCAACAGTCCACGGGAAGAAGTGGTTTTTTATTACAATAATACTTAGCTTTTGTTATTGAAAACATTCTTACCTTCTTAGATTTGCGAGAAGCTGTTGCAAAATTTCTTCAGTTATCAAAAATTAACACCATACTTTCTAGTACTTCACGTTATTATGTGACGTAGAGTAAGCGGAAGTTTTAGAAAATCACGCACATACACGCTAGAACGTTACCGCACACTTCAAATCCACTCCAAGAACTAGTCTCTGGAAGACGGATTACTCAAGGCAGTAAACATGTCTTAAGAAATTTATGGTCGTTGGTGGTTAGGGACATTTCTATGACTCAACACGCCAGCTCCCTCGCTCTTGATAGTAAGCCTGTTGTTTAGCCTCCTGAGGCCACCCACTGCAGCACGCACCAAGGGTAGAACAAAATGCAGCGCCTTCCTCGCATAACCTAGTGTTATACACATGTTATCGTCATCCAAAATATGAAAAATTAATACCGTTGGAAAGCTAAAGAATCATTCTACACTTTTTATCTTAAGTGTTTCGTGAAAATGTCCCAAATTAAAATTTTAAACTTAAATATTCTTAACAAACTTAACATAAATTTGTAAAAATTGACATTCCTCAGCTAATATCTTGTTAACTGCTAATCTTAGAACAAAACTATACATAACTTTATTGTAGATAATAATATATGGAATAAAACTATATAAAGAAAATTTGACTGCAATAAATAACAACGGAGATATGAAGGGTAATCCAAATGCTTGCAAATCGGATGTTTAAGGGGGGGTAGGGGGGGAAGCACAAAGGGGAGGGGTGGGGACTTTTGGGAAAATATACCTCTAGTTAGGTCCTAACACTTGCGAAAATATCAGCTTGTCTCTAATTTTTCCCGACATAAAACCTTCTTTTCCTGGGCTAATTTGACAGCCGCTCGCGTCTGCGCTTCCCTGCAGGCGGCGCGGCTAGTGTAATTCCTCCCGGTGGCTGTCATACCGCCCCGCCCCCTGAGACTACGCAGCTGCATCGGCGTTTGACCGGCGGCGCTGTTGCCACTTCCGCGCAGCAATTGCAGGGTGTTCCAACATACACACGCGCTCGTTGCGCAAACTGGTGCGTGTTTGGACATGTAATTAAGGACTGTGATCAGGCACGCGTTGATGTTAACGCACGTAGATGTTTTTCTTGTAAGGGATTGGGTCATTACCGAAGTCATTGTCCGGGAAAACGGCCATTAACAGCAGGGGAAGCACAGCACTAGACGCAGGGAGGGGGAAAACGAGGAAGGGAAGGAGCGCCGAAGCCCGCCGCGCGGCGCGAAGTTCAAATGACGCGCACCGACCACTTCAGAATAAATATTGTTTTGTTGCAATCCCCTTTTTATATTTTTTCCATAGCACCTGCTGTCCACTGCCGATGGGGTTTACCGTATAACCTTTCGGTCTTAGTTGTAGTTTTAAGCAGGGACTGGAAGTAACGCGCTACTAGTAACGACGTTATTTGTAACAGTTACTTTTCATGGTAACGATCATGGTAACGCAATATATTAAGTTTTCAGTAACTGTAACTGTAACTGAATTACATTTTTCCGCCTTAAAGTAACGATAATTGTCGTTACTTCTTGCGTTACATTTTTTAAATGTATTTCTCATTGAACGAACAACGATTTGTTGATTTTTTTCAATCCCAGAACGAAAATCTCGACAAGCGTATTATTTGCGATGGTATTGCTTGTACTTATAAAACTGCTGTTGGCTAGCCTGCGCTCGTATTTTGATTTTCATTTATTTAATATTTGCGAAATGCGGGTTTACTGCTGTGCTGTTTAATTAATTAACCTACCTGTGCACATGCGCGAAAGCAATAACAGAATATAATGAAGCGCGAAGCCGAGAAAGCAGTCCAGAACTTTCGTTGCCGTGGCCTTCATATTCTAATTATTTCGAAGTTCGGTCGGGTGATCAAAATAACCTTATTGCGAAGTGCTCGTTGTATGGTGCTGCAAACTTGACTGGCTAGAAGAAGGACAAAATGATGAAGCCAAGCATCATTTGCCCAGTTTTTTTACAGAGGACTGCATTGGAATATCCAGGTCAGAGACAGAGTGATAAGGAAGAAGAGGATTTCTTTGGCTTAAATAAGAGGAGCCCAGTGGAGGATTCTGGGAACAAGAGCTACAAAGGTTTATGGGGTGTAGGAATAAGGACATTTCTTCACTCAATGACTATCCTCAAATCAAAAAAACTTTTCATTAATTTGAACACAGCAATGCCAACAAGTGCTGCAACTGAAAGGTTGTTCAGCTGTGCAAGTTTAGTTTTACGCCCATATAGAGACAATTTAAGCTATTCAAATTTTGAGAAGCAACTCCTACTCAAGATCAATAAGCAGTGGTTAAAATGTGGTGATTTGCTATTAGTGTTATTATTTTGTAGTGTGAACTAATTATTCAATGTAATTTAAGACCTAATTTAAAATTTTTCAGTTTAAATAAACATATATCTTTACTAAACACAATATGTTTTATTAGCTTTTAATTATAACAATATTACGTATCACATTTTTAGTTTTTCACAAAGTAACTGTTAAAGTAACTTATAGTTACTTTTCTCAGAAATGTAACTGTAACTGGTTTATTTTCAGTAGTGTAACTTGTAGTTGTAACAGGGTTACATTTCCAATGGAGTATTTGTAACTGTAACTGAGTTACTTTTTTAAAGTAACTTTCTGGTCCCTGGATATAAGGCAGCTACAACTTTTTTCTTCCATGCTTCTTTCAGCACGTGGAACACAGCAATGTCCATAGGCTGTATCAGGTGAGTCGAATTGGGAAGTAATGCAATAACAGGGTTCCCACCAACTTGTTTCAGTAAATTTTCCTGAATTTTCCCTGTTTTCCCTGTCCTATAATATATTTTCCCTGTGCTAAATTTAAAAAAAATAATGCAATAAACTAATCACAATAAGAACAATTTTACATAATATACAGGCATACCTATGCTACTAACATAAAGGTATTATCAGCTATTTTATTACCTGCTAAATTGCTGTGAACATTTAGACATACATACGCCTAATGTTATACCACTTCTGCTGCATAGGAAAAAAAAGTTTAGGTATCTTGCATATTCAATGTACATTCACAAAAAATTACAAATATGTACTGGTTATTCTTTAAGCCCATTACATAGTTTTCTTAATTTTTTTAATTTTCATCTCTAAATGCTGTTTTTGTTTCTCTATTTCCAGTTTTTTATTTAGCAGCTCTTTAATTTCTACAGTCTTGCATTTTTTTCTTCCTTACAATATATGTCCAACTTCTTGTCCTCTTCTTCATTTTGACTTTTTGCTCCAGGGCACCTTTGTATCTTGAAGCTGCTCCTCTGGCATATTTTATCATTTCCTGATCTACTTGAATACAATTTTCACCACCAGCATTACTAACTCCATCCCAAACTCGTCGCAGGCCAATCAAAGATTCCTCATGGAGATTTTCAACAAGCATCTCCTTATTGATTGAGAATCCAGATTCCACAAAAGCATTACCATGTGAGAAAATTAATATAATTTTCACTGCAAGCCATATATCTTTAAACTGTTCTTCTCCACTCAACATATCTGCAAAAAAAGTGTCCAATCTATTATTGTGTACATTAAATGATGCAAGTTTGTCAGAATTGATATTAGTAACAAATAACTGAACACTAGCTCTATCAGACTGAAGATCAGTTAGGTGCTTGGCAGACATAAGAATTTGCAAACATGTATCCATTCTTGTCCTACACTCTTCCTGTTTGTCCAACAATTTTCTAGGGTCCAAACAAGAAGCAGCTTTAACCATTTGGTATTTTATTGGGCTAAGTTCAACAAGTTTCTTGGCAATCTGAACCATGCATGTTTTGCATTCTGTTAGGAACCTTTGTTTCTGAAGTTCTTTTACATCAAACCACACCTAACTCATGCTTTGCAGCAAATCCAATTTTCAACTTTGAGAGTGGAAGTCCCAGACTTACATCGTCCAAATTAATACTAATAAGCTGATATGCAGTTGTCTTGGAGTCAAAATTTCCATCTTAATGAAACGTCCCAGCAACTCTCTTAGTAAGTCCTCCAATTCCTTATGCAGAAATGGTAACATTGGTTTCGATGTTTGGAACTTCTTTAAAAATGGTTCAAGTGAAGAAGCCATTGTCAGGAAAAATCTCAGCTTAGCTAGCAACAAAGGATCCCTCAAACAATCCTTCTCTTTTTAAACAGAATATGTAGCAGGTAATTTACTGGTCTTAAAAAATGTTTTCAAGTGAGGAAAAATTTGTATTGCTCTCTCACAAACTGGGACATTTTCCAACCACCGACAATCACAAAATTTGATTGGAAGAACACTGCAACTTGTAACTTGTCTGAAGTCTGATCGTCGAGCAGGTGAGTATTTGAACACAGAATATATGGCCCTTAAAAATTGAACAACATCCCACCCGGTCTTTCTAACACCCATTTGAAAGGCACCATGAACAACATGGAGACCACAAGATCCCAGGTCTAATATATCTGGATCTTCTTCGCACACCTTAGTTTTTGCCTTCAATTTTTTCATGAACAACCAATTGACATTCGGCCCATCCATGGATACTTGTACAATATTGGATAGTTCCACATCCTTTAGTCCCTGTTGAAACCCTTCTAAGAGATCATCAGCTATAGAATGGCCTAAAAATGAAGAATTACAGTACCTGGTCATTACTTGATTTTTGTTGACATCCCATATACGTACAGCTATGTCCATTTGTTGTACCTTAGTAGGGGGAGCACGCTGGTTCTGGGACACTATAAACAAAGGACAGGTGCTTGTATGAGCACGTGGGGGGGGGGGGGGGGGGGGCGTGGCACCACGTGGTCGGGTGGGCGTTGCCGGGAGCCACGTGGAGGGGGTCCGCAGGGGGTTGTTGACGTCACGTGGAGGGGGTGTGTGTATGTTTGTAAATGAGGAAGGCAGGTAGCGCTAGTGTCGCGCGCGCCGGAATTATTTTTACAAGTATAAAAATGTGAGGGCAGGCGGCGGTTGGATTCGAACCTTCGTTAGTCTGTTACGCTAACCACAGGACCATGAGACCATGTTAGAGAAAACAATTTCAGATGTTGTATATATGCTTTTAAAATATTATTTTAAAGAAAAGGTGTATTTTTTATAGTGCTAAGCGGGAAATTTAAAGTATATAGTGTCGGCTGCTATGCGGCCGCGATGTTTATTTTTTTTTATATTGGTAAGCGGTAAATATAAACGAGGCGCTTCGGCTGCTATGTGGCCGCCATTTTTATTTTTTTTATAGTGCTAGTCGCCAAATTTAAACGGCGGGAAATTTAAAAAAATATTTAGTGTCGGTTGCTAGTCGGCCGCCATGTTTATTTTTTATAGTGCTAAGCGGGAAATTAAAAATATATAGTGTCGGCTGCTAGTCGGCCACCATGTTTATTTCAACATAGGAAAAAAAAAAATTTCGACTGCTAGGAAGTAACCAGAACAGCCAACTTTGAAAAAAAATTAAATAATATTATATGTATGACAATCGATTGCTGAAAGTCGCCATATTGTAGTACAGCATACCAGGCTGCCGTCTTGTAGCATAGCACACCAGGCCGCCATCTTGTAGCACAGCATACCAGGCCGCCATCTTTTTTTTCTTCCCCATTTATAGTCATTGTTTTTTCATTTCTCAAGTTTGAATATAAAAAAAGTATTATTTCGGCAGCCACTACTCTATGACTATAGTAGTAGTGGTAGTAGATGCCAAATTTTGAAAACACACACTGAAGTGAAGCCATGTTTTCTTATAGTACTAGACCAGTATAGTCATATTATGCTTAATTTGTTGTAAAGCATGTCTGTCTATAATAATAAATAAAAAAGCTATAGGCATTACTTATGCTTATAGTGTGTTACTAAAAAAAATTATACTTCACGTATTTCAGCGAAATCAAACACCGTTTTTTATGTGTTAAAGACATAATGTTCTATTGTAGTGTGTATTGTGGAAATGAAATATACAGTAGTATTAATTACTTAAAAAAAATAATATTTATAATATATCACCAATTTAATTTAAAAAAAGTATTCTTATTACGTCACTTGTCATTTAAAAGAAAATGTATTGTGCATTTATAGTCATTATATATTTTAAAAAATAAAAAAATTTCCCAAGGGGTGGTAGCTGCCAGGGAGTACGCGCCATCGTCTGTGGCTCCAACCCCTTTCCTTCCTCCCCCATTGTCATTTTTTTAAATAATGACCCAGACACTGGCGCCCGCATAGGGAAGCCGCTCGCAGAGGGGTGGGGCCTGCAGCCGCAGAGAACTGTATACAAATGTAATTTCTTCCAAAGTTAAAATATATATTACCCCAACACTTAAAAAAAATATATATTACGTCTACCTGGTGTGTTAGTTACCTGTACCTGCCATTTGATTAATACCAGGTAAAATTAACTTGTAATAATAATATTTTGCCATAGTCTCGTTTACGTAATGTTTCTGTTAAAATATAATGTATGTATATCTTTTTTTATCACAACATTTTTATTTTTACGAGTAGTGCATTGCTACAAAATTATATTAAATATTACGTGTATTTTTCCAAACAAACCGAGTTTTAAACCTTAACACTAGTCTACAACAGGACAGCTACCATGACCGCATAGTTCTTTACACGTATTACCAATTTTCTGCATACTAAGTTACCAGCACAAGTAACACATAATGGATATTGAAATAATGTAGTCAACACAACGATATTACTTAGTTAAAAACAAAATATTTCTTATCCCCCCTACCCCGCTGGGCGTCCATAGCCATCAGTTTGGCCACAACTTTGCCGCTAGGCAGAGCCGGCACCGGCTGGTTTGTAGCAGGTCGCCGGAACCCTCTTTTTTCGTCGGCTGTTAGCGGCCGATCCCAGGGACGTGTCCCAGAGGGGCCCGCCACCAACAGCAGCGGCGAAGTCTTGGCCGGCGGTGTTGGAGGAGGAGGGGGAGACGACGGCCCTTCCAGCAGGTCTTCTTCGAAGAAGGCCGCCGCAATGTCGGCTGTAATACTCGTCCCCTCCTCCACCTCTTCCTTGAAGAAAGAGGCCGCCAACGCTGATGGGATCCGTTTGATTGTCTAGGTTGGGGAGATCTGTAGAACGTCACACAATTTCAGGCATCCTATCAAGAGGACGATTTATATAAATTAAAAAAAAAAGAAACAGGGGAATATTTTATTTTTACATTTAATTAGGAAAGCATGTAAATTAATATACTTTGAGAGGCAACTTGAAACAAACTTGTATTTTTTACATTTAATCAGCTTAGCATGTAAATTAATATACTTTGAGAGGCAACTTAAAACAAAATAGTATTTTTACGTTAAATCATGATGGATTGAATATTCGGGACGCTGCAACTTGAAACAAACTAGTATTTTTTACGTTAAATCAGCTTAGCATGTATAATATGCAAGCTATCATGGTAACAGGGAATATTTTTTTTCAAACATCTCTAAACAATTTCTTTAACATACCGACAGTTTTTCTCTCCACATGCATAATGGAAAGGATCAGTTGGCATGACATGGCGCGGCGGGGTGGGGGGAGGTGAACACACCCCTCTCAGGATAAGTTTTTTTTCTTTTGTGTGGCTGTTGTGTTCCTGCAACCACTGCTCGGAGGTTACATCAGCAGTGTTTGTCTCACTGGTGAACGTAATCAGAGGAAAAAAAAATGTAAATATGTACAATTATTAGGAGGGATCGGGCGAGGCACGATTTTTAGAAGGACACAGATCTTTATGCCCCCAAGGTAATGTGCTGACACCGTCTTCAGAAAGCCAACGCTTATCGTCTCCTGAAGATAGTGGTACCTTGTTCACTCACTCCGTAAACACGGCGTGGCCTCGCGAACGGAAATGGTATTGACTGCCTAGAATCCGGGAATTTTTAAGCAAGCAATCCAGGTAATGAGGGAACAGAAGTGATTGGATTACATTGGCCTTAACTCCTTTCGCTTTACGCATACAAGAACAATCCTCCATCTTGTATGCGTAGAGTTTCGGGCAAAGACCCACGTATTCCGTAATGATCTTGCCAGCGGCCTCATCTTTCATCACCCCTGTTACACCCTTGTTGACTAAGGGGAAGCGTTGATCATTACCTGGCGCATAATTTGATGTGTCGAAACGTGAAGCTAAGTCGGGTCGAATTGAATCATAAACGTTATCACACTGAACGTGGTAAATGAACGAATCAGTGTCCGAGTACAAGAGATGCAGAGACTGGGGAGGGAATTTTTTTTGCATGTAGTTATAATGAAAGTCGTATAAAATCAATTTTGACAAATCTAAAATGGCGACACCCGTGTACAAAGGTTTATCGAAGGTTATCGAACCTTTCTGCAACTCTATGAGAACTAGATTTTCATCGACGATTTGCCGACCCTTGAATGTCGGACGACCAATCAGCTCGGCTGCCCCATAAATATTTTCGTAACACGAAGCGATGCGAATGTCTCTGTGTCTTCTAGAATCTTCTAAACTTTTACCGTAAACAGCATTCGATAGTAACTTAAAAAACGATTTTTCGAAGGGATTCGCAGCCTGGGCACGATGCTCAGCATTAAAGGTTATGTAATCTTTCATCCAGGCCGCCTGTTCAAACCGCAGCACGCGGTGAGCCTGGCCAATGACCGCCCCATACCGAACGTAGTGCCGCAGTGTTTTAGCATGGACAACATAATTATTACGCGGCGCGAAAGTTAACAATAATTTACTCATTCGCCTGTTTGGGGCCAGAGGCAGATCTGATAGGTGGTCGTGACAATCATCGGGAAAGGTCAAATCCACTTCCGCGAAATATGATGTATCGCCATCTATGTCAATGGCGTTGAAATCCCAACTCGCATACTCATCCCTGGGAACCCACTCAATTTTGCCCACAGGAAGTTTATCTAACATTGTGTGAGCATACAAAGCGTTTACATCGAAATAGCAGATGTACGAAGATGGAAGGCTCGGGTCGTGAGTGGACATGTGAACATTATTGGCTTTCGCGTGACGTCGACTTACGTTTGTTATACCTCCACGAACGGCTGACTCTAGGAAGAGGTATATATCCGGGTCGGTTATCAGCTCAAGACGTGAACCGGTTTTAAATAAAAGTGCATCCCATGCGAGCGAGGGAGCGGTAATGTAATGGGCAGGATCTAATGAATAATATTGTAAGCAAACAAAACGAAACGACTCGAATATGTCGGCCAGCAAACAAGTATCCACCTTAAGATAACTAAGTGCGTACTCTTTCAATGTGGCACAATGGAAGACGTCCCAAGCATTTTGAGCGTGAGTATAGTCCAGATCACTCACGTCCGTGCCACTCATTACGTTATGGAATGCTTCCTTAGGGGGTAGCAAGGCAGTCTGCAATTGTTCACTAGATTTAACAAAATCACAGGGAAACACACCTTTACGAGTAGCTAACTGAAACTGTGCGTCATCTGGAAACATTGAACGGGTGACTATCAATTTATCTGGCGTGAGATTGCCAGCGAGAGTTTCCAGAGATGAATTTAAAAAGTTAAGTGAATCTATGAATCTAAGACGCACAGTGCGCATGCCTCCTTGCGCATTATCTGAAATGGGTATGTATTTTGTAATGCACTTGTAGCTCTCCATTGTAAGTCCAAGGACTTTGACACTGCCGGGGTTCTCCACAACGAAGGAACCATCCGGCTGTGCAATCCGCCGCGAAACTAAATGTTGCATTAAAAAGTGGGTATCGTAATTTTGCAAATTATGAAAAACCGCGACGAGTTCATTCTTTTGCAACCTGAAAGCCAGGTTGCATTTAGAATGGGCATAACCACGTATTTCACCAGTCAAATGGCAGTGATCGAGCACCTTTTGCCCAGCCAATACCTCCTTACAGATATGGCAATGTGTTTGACTCGCAAGCCTTGCAGAGAAGACCGGGGTCGGTGTCTTAACAGGAATGGTCTTTGAATAAATATCGCAAACCCACTGTGTCATTGAAACTAATTCTGCGATCATTTCAGCAATACAATTATCACCCTCGAATTGCACATACTTGGTCAAAGAGCTATCGTACCCACATACTAACAAAATGCTACATGCATAAGGCACGTGTTTGTTTACCCGCGTAGTGCTAGAAGACTCGTCACTGGGCAAACAGGTGGAGAAAGGCTTCAGGTAACACTCAGTGTCACAGTACGCAATAAAGCCTAGGCGGTCCTGTTTTGCAAAGTTTGTAAATTGCAAATACTTGTTCTCTTCTGTAGGGAAACAGGTCCGCACTGCTTAATGCTGGCTGCAGAGAACATTGTGTGAATTTAATCTGTCTTCGCTTGTAAAATACTGAAGACAGCGCTCGCAAATCCATTTCTTATGTTGCGTCTTGGACAATTGTGAATGCAATAATCTGGGCATTGATTTTTTGTAAACAAAATGTAGGTGCTCTGTCGCGCCACTCGAACGAATCGCCAATATATTTACATGTCTCTCTCTTCGCTCAGAGGATACGCGAAGAGGCTGGATTGAGGATTCAGATTTGCCACTAAAACATTTGTCAACGATATTCCCCTTAGAATCTACGCAAGCGTAAACATTAATGGAAATATCATTGTTCCTTTCATATGTTTTAATCTGATGCAGAGTGGAGGGAAACTTCAAGCCATTCGTATTAAAATACACGAGTGGATTTGGATACGAAGTGGCTCGAGTTAGATTGCCTTCCACCATCGACACACCTGCCATGACGGCATACAGGAAACAGTGCTGCTCGGGACACTCAATGTTAACACAAGCTTTCCTATTGAACAAAAACGCCGGCAATTTCGTGTGCGCTGCGCCAACCGTGAAAACTCTATAGCTTGAAACATGTACATCCATGTTAATCAATCTTTTTAGAGCCCAGCCACTGCCACGCACACCGAAATCACTAACGTGTTTATTGATTTCCGGAATGAATGTTGAATCGTAGATTTCCCCTACCTCCTCAGAGTGTAGTATCGCGGTTGAGTGAGTTGTGAAATGAAAAGTTTCACTCTCGTTTCCCTCTGCAGATTCCTTAACAAATGAAGCCGAGAGTGAAACGTAAACTTTAAAGGGGCGAATTAATTCGTTAGTTAAGTCCAGAAAGGGAACCCTACATCTCTGTAGAAACCGGTCCAAGTCCGGATCGACATTTTCAATATCATTTCCAATTCGAAAGTCCACTATCTTGTTAGCAAATGCAGTGTTCAAGGTAACACCCTCCAGGCGAGGCAAGACGTCGGGCCCCTGCGCCAACTCCACCCCTGACCCCCGCCCACCATCGCGAGAGGCAGAGATAGAAGGCCCAGCTTCATTAAGACGGAGTCGCTTTGCCTCGGGGGAAGAAGAACGGGAAGACATAGTAAGAGAGAATAGATAGAAAATAAAGAGAGAGAGAGAGGGAAATTACGTTCAACAGTGAGCACAAAGTTAAAACAAAAAGAAAAGAATAAAATTTAGTAGACGTATTTATGGAGTATGGGTTTGACATAATATTTTAAAATTAATTTTTTTTTCCAGAAAACAATGTTAGATTGTACACGAAATCTCCCATCCGTTTGCAAGATATGAAAAAAAAATTTTTTTTAGAGAATATCTCTAGATGGAAATATTTTCTAAAAACATTTACGTATTAATGAATAGTAAACGATAACAAATTATAGATGGTAAATGCGAAAACAATGTGTGGTATTAAAAGGTGAAGAAAGTTTAAGTTTAATATTATTTTCATGTTAAATGAAAAAAAGAATATTTCCATTCAAAATGATAATAATATCATCCTAACATTAACAAACAGCTTAGTAAATATATTTAAAGTAAATTGTATCTATCTATCTTACCTTTGCTGGAAAAAACTGGAGGCGCAGCTCTGCTCGTCGAGGTAGCAGTGAGGCAGCAGCAGTGCGGCGACTGATCAGAGACTGTGTTCCCTCACAGTCTGTGCCATTTATATATCAAACGAATGTTTCAAAACAGCTGCCAGCGTATTTTTTAAATATTTTTTTAATCCGGGAGCGCTCACGCCACAGCGTGTTGCATCTGGTTATTTTTTTTTTACAACTTACCACCCTTCCATCCAGACGGAAGCCACCCCAGAACAGGCTAGTATTCAAATAATCTAACAAGTAATAACATTTACAGTTTTTATTCAAAAGTCACTCTTCAAACCACTCCTCATACAATAAATAAATTACACACATAAAAAATTATGACTCTTTAATCAGAGTCAAAAATTACATAATTACGTATAATACTTTTCATATTAGACCACACTTATGTGTGTTTTAAATTACAACAAAACAATTACATGAAGAGGTTTTTTTCACAAAAACCACGTATTAAATTAAAAAAAATTATGACTCTTTAATCAGAGTCCAAAATTACATAATTACGTATAATACTTTTCATATTAGACCACACTTATGTGTGTTTTAAATTACAACAAAACAATTACATGAAGAGATTTTTTTCACAAAAACCACATATTAAATTAAAAAAAATTATGACTCTTTAATCAGAGTCCAAAATTACATAATTACGTATAATACTTTTCATATTAGACCACACTTATGTGTGTTTTAAATTACAACCAAACAATTACATGAAGAGGTTTTTTTCACAAAAACCATGTATTAAATTAATAAACCACAAGTCATAAAAATTACAGTTTGTTATACATTTCTATGAGTACAGTACGTAGGGCTATTTTGGCATTGCTTAGGTCTCTTTCGTGCTGGTTCTGCTGAACGTTGTGATCACCATCTTGACTGACGGGTCCCAGATGGCTGAGGTCTCGGGTTAGAGTCTTGCGCGGTGCATACGTTGCGGGCACTCTCCGCTGACATTTCTTGCGCGCTGGTTTCGCAGTCTCGATGATTGCTGATGCACAGTCGGGTGAATGCAGTTCTGGCATTTGCAAGGCGTGATTGTAGACTTCGTCGACACTGCAAGGCAATGGCGTGTCTTTTCGCATGTAATTAACTGCACAACGTCCGTACGAATTGCACTGATTAACTTCCAGGGGTAGATCGTTAGTGTCCGGGTTTATAATCTGAACAGTGTGAAAGTGACCGTCACAATTCTCCACATAGTTCTTCAGGATGCCATTCTTCCAGATTGAGTACTCCACCATAGATAAACCACGAGACAGGTTTTCATAATGGTTACCCGGATTAAACGACATGTTTACTTGACCGAGGCTAACTCCACACTGAGCTGAGAATCTGATTGTCTTTTAGCAATTATACGTATGACTTCCATAAATAAACTTGCAATGTATTCACAGAGGGTGTTACAACACGCTGCCTCACAACAGTTCATGGTTTATTTTTTTATTTTTAGAAAAGTTTACGTTTCGTCGATAGCTTGAATCCGACATATGGCGCAAGAGGTAATGATTTAGACACTGAAAAGTTTGACTCTTTTATTACTTTTGCACGGTAAATAGGACATAGGTGTCCTACACACGGTGTGTTCAGGTTGTCATCGTCTCCCAACAAAACATCGTACGTTTTCTTCCGACAATGATCGGTTCCAGTACAGCGCTCTATGAAAGTTTCATCATTTTTAACTCTAGAGGTCCTGAGTTCATCAACGGTTGTTGGATGTTTAGCCAGCGGATGGCATAAGTGCACGTAACAGTTCTTATCTTCACAGTGAAACGATGTTAACAGTATCATGGTAGTATATGGGAATGATTTATCCCAACACATGCGATAATGGATATTATCGCGACACGATTCAAAGTATACAGGCAGACGTTCACAATCCTTCTCAATGTCGTAATATCAAACACGGTATTCGACACAGTGCAGGCTAGAATGCACGTAAAGATATCTAGTTTCTTGACAGTCATACATTATCTGCGGTAAAGTGTCAGTTAACCTAGGATCCGCTATTCTGTGTTTCTTCGCTTTTTCTCGCCATCGGCGCGAAGCCAAAGAAATAGGAATGTCATAGAAGTTTCGGTCACTTTGATTATCACTAAAACCATCATCTGACAATTGTTCTGGGTTCGTACCTAAATAACGAACATCCTCGAACAGTGGCATGGGAACGTCCAGATGTTCACCGGAAGCTAGTCTTAAGCCTGCGGGATACGGCCCGCGGATGTGTCTAGACTTTTCCCTCTTGGTCTTGATGGGGTCTCGACCCCAGATGGGTGGGAACATGGTGGACGTCACTCACCGGAGCTGTTACTGGCGAAGACGGGCGGGTGGCAGCTGGCGGGCGGGTGGCGGGTGGCGGGTGGCGGCTGACACTG